>NW_009619745.1:0-752 GCF_000690535.1 Cariama cristata
AATGAAGTCTGTCCCAGCCAAAACCAGCAGAGAGCCATAACCGCACTGCACCCAGATGAGTCCTTTGCAAACAGCTGGGCTGGCGGAGGCGGAGGCCAGCACTCTTAGTTTGCCCCCACGGCTCCTCCCTGCCTCTTTCCCGGAGGTTTCCCTCCCTTCAGAGCCATCGGGGTGTCTCTTACACAGAGACACGGCTTCAGAGTATTTACAGTTGCCCACATAGCCTTGTCCATATTAAAGAAATGTTCACCCATGCAATTAGCCTTATCGAGCGTTTTTACCAGTGCTAGCTTCAGCACTGTATTCGTTGCACGACGTCTGATCTGCAATGATACAACAACATCCATTGACAGTGATTAATTTGGTCCAAATCCAGCACAAGCAGGGCGAGAGTCTGGAAAGTGGCTGATGCCGTAGGAGGCACATCGCCGTTCTGTGACCACGCAGCCGTGGACAGCAGTCGGGTACTTGACATGAAGATGTGGTGTGCTGCCCAGTGACGGCTGGGGATGGTCCCATCTGAAAGTATGGACCAATATTCTGGGAAGAACATTGCTAGGTGGGGGCACTTGTTAATAATTTTAACGTTTACCGATGAGCCTTGAGTATGTTCAGACAGTCGCCGCTCTGATGAGACTGCACCCTGAAACAGGTCCGAAAGAGCCGGAATCCCTGCCCTGGAGCTGGCACACCTCTGCGTTTGGGGATGTGTATGGGACGTCATCCCGCACTGCCAGGAGCCGCCGGGGCTC
>NW_009619745.1:857-3453 GCF_000690535.1 Cariama cristata
AGCGGGAGGCTGGTGTCTGCTCCCGTGTCCGTCACACCCGGGGCTGTGCGGCGGCGGTGTCCGTGCCAGGCGGAGGAGACACTGCAGGCCCGGGAGCCGTGTTCTTTTAAGGTTGTTTATGCACAAAGAAATAAACAAAGCGGTACCAGCGAGCGGGAGGTCTCAAGAGAAACGGAGTGTTTCTGTAGCATGCTAGGCCTGCTTGAAACAGAAAAGGAAGAGTGCGGTGATTCTGACTGCTTTGTTCTAGGAAAAGCTGCACTTTGCCTCAGGGTAGCGATGAGACTTGACGGAAGGATCACCCTCTAGAGAGGAATGAATGTAAGCTGCTATCATTCAGCGAATCCTCATCTTATTTGGGCTTCCAGCTGACGTATTTTTCACAAAGAAAATATTTTCACTGCTAAAAAGTATGGAGGAAGCTCCAGAGTGACCGGAAAGAGTACTGCCAACGTTTCTGCTGTTGTAAGTGTCCTGTTGGATGCCACGCAGCTGTGGCGTCGCATTCCGAAAACCCGTACGGAGACCCAGCCCATCCTGCCCGACAGCCGCTCCGCTCCCGCCGGCAAAGGCCGGTGTCTGGTGGAGGTGCTTCCCAGAATGACCTGGAAAGCAAACGTCTGTGCCTGACAAATACAGATGACGGACTGGCTGACCTTTTTTCTGTGCATGTCAGATTTGTCCAGTTGTTCACATTCTTTCACATGCTTGACTGGAACAAATTGTCTTAGCCTTCAAAAGGAAGGTTGTAACCTTTCAAGGAAGTGTTTTAGGAAGCTCCTCGGATACTATGATCAGTGGGGGGTCCATGTGAGTTGAAGAAGCCTTGTTGAATGAGTCTCTGACAAACTAGGAAGGAAAAATTGCTACATATAATTCAAGTCAATCTGGAAAAGAATGGGCAGGTAGGGCCATATGGCAACTTCAGAATTACTAACTGCCATGCAAACAACAAAAAAATGAAGGCTACAAGCTTGCAGGCTTCTTCAGGAGAAGGGCCTGACAACATTCAGGAGTCTGGCAAAGGGTGGGTGGGTGCGTTTCTTTGTGTGACTCCGTGTTTCCCATTTTCTGTGTTGAAAGAAAACCATGTACGTCTCCTCTAAAGATGAACAGTTTACCATAAAGGCCACCTACCTGCCTAGACACCTGCTCCTCTTCTTGTTTGTAGCATACTAAGGAAACAAAACGGGGGTTAACCAGGCATTAGAGTTGTATTCAGACTTACTAAGGAGATCTTAAAACTTTCAGAAGTGAAACAAGAAATCGTTATAGATACTTATCTATAGATGGCTATTTTGCATGTCTCATAAGCACTACCAGTAATGGTTCTGTAAACCAGTCTGTCTTGAATAATGGTCAATTCACATTCCTCTGAGCAAACAGGCCAAGGAGGTGTTTTTCAATCAATCACATAAATGAAGTTAGTTTGCTACCGAAACCCAGCATCCTGTATAGTTACGATTGCTCTCCAAGCTTTAGCCACAGGGAATACTGATAACAGCAGTTCTTGAAACTCAAGAACCTTACAGCTCTTGTCTTGATAAATGAGGATAACTTCCATGCATCACAACCAGAACGACTTTTTTTTCATGGAGCACAAGACTAATCCTAAAATTCTTCTGCATGCCTTCTCCAAGCAGGTAAGAAGTTCCTTACTTTTAAACAGGGACTGCATTTTCTTATTCACGATAGCTGCCAAGCGGTTGGTGCCAGGATGTGGCATCTTAGCGAGACTTGTTTGCTGGTGCACTTTGACATCACATCACTGCAAGAAAGGGCCCAGGCTACCTCTCTTCCTTCTCAGGCCCAACTTCTTTTTATGGTCTTGAAGATGTCAGTAAGGGAAACAAATACGAAGAATCTGTCTTAACGAACTCGGCTTACAAGGAAATAACTTCCTTTGACCCGTAGACTAGACCTGCAAGCACAGACCATGCAGGGAAGTGGCACATGGAGCCCCAATTAATGAGTAATTGAAGGACTGCTCTGCAAAAATGGAAACCATTTCTAATCTGTGAATGTAGCAGTGCGTGACCGATCTACAGATTTCTGTAATTAGCAGGCATTCAAAATATGCTGTTGACTCCAGCAGAAGCCCTGCAGAACGAGGCATTCTCTCCAGGAGGAGGAAGATGGCAGTCAGAGTATGCTTTTGCCTGTGAACTTTTGACCCATCCAAGTACTGCTGAAGAAGGCACAGCTTGCACCCTGAACTTTCAGTGTAGGAAATAATGACGTCCTTCGGATGTATCGGTGTGAGGACAGGTAGGAGACGACGAGAGAGCAGTTGGCACTGTTGGTGCCCTAATGGCATGTGTCTGGCACATTCCAGGAATCAAGATACACAAAGAGAACGCAAAGGCAATACTAAGGGTTGCAGGTTTTAGAGCAATGAGAGACAGACTGATCTACACGATACTGTGAAATTGGGTAGGTTTACCATGTTCCCCTAGTTTGCCTCTGGTACAGCTTTTGTTTCCAGTAAACTGCTCTAGCAAGGCACAGACTTTGAAACAACCCATTAGATCAGGCTCCAAGCTAAACACCTTGTGGTTCCTGTAACTTAGAATCATAGAATCATGGAATCATTATG
>NW_009619746.1:0-2190 GCF_000690535.1 Cariama cristata
CACCTACGTCACACAACCTGAACACAAAGCGTACAGCACGGGTCAGCAGCAAGACACCAACAGAAGGAAATTAAACTGAAGTCAGACTCCTCCATCACTGCTGGTCCAACTACATTGAAAGAAACAACATAAATTCCAGACCCCAAATACAAGAAATTCAAGTTCGGTCCAAGTCAGACCTCTCCCCTACAAATACCAAATCAACTACACACACTATGACAGCTTGAAAATCAAACCAGATGATTTGTTCCTTGCTTTCCTTCGAACCTACAAAAGTTTACTAAACAGACTACTTCCATTTGAAACAAATACAATTTTATTACCTGCACCCTATTAAACACCCTATCAATACCCAACAATTACCTCCCAAAAAGCAAAATCAACTAACAGAACAAACTCAAGAACAGGACTGCATCACCATTGAAGGCTAGGCCAGCACTTAAAGCGGATGGCAGATGCTCTCTATTAACCCCTTCCATTCCCAGAAGGGAAAGGAGAGGAGAAAAGGGAGAGAGATTGATGGGTTGGAAAAGCAAAACAGCTTTAATAAAACAGTAACAATGAAAAGAGTAATACTAGTACTACTACTAACAGAAATAAAAATATACAAAACCAATATGGAGCTTCCCAATGGATGAGGATTACAGGATCGAGTGCCAATCGGATCACGGGATCAAGCGTCACGGGGGCTCGGACCGCTGATGCAGCAGGGTAGGCACCCAGATATCCCAGACTGGATTCTGCAGCAGACGGAAACCGGATTCAGGGATGCATGGATGGGAGTCAGAGGCAGGGGGGCGAGCAGAGTCCCACAGAGATGCCAGCCATGAAGGAAAGAGGGCCGATCCCCGTGATCCCTGAACTTTATACCAAGTATTCACGTGGGTGGGATGGAATACTGCATCGGTCAGCCCCTGGGCACGGTGTGACCCTTTTCCACCTCCCCCTACAGGGATCCAACAAGCACCCATATGGGCCTTTCTGCATAACAATCCCAGCAACAACCACAGACATCAACCCTAAAAGCAGGCGCTGCCTGAAAAACCAGTAGTCAGTTTCAGAAAGGACAGTTACTTAAGAAAAACTTCACTGAAGGAAAATCTACTGAAAAGAGAATTGGTCCTGTTTGAGCCAAACCAGGACGGCCTGCAGAAATCTGAAGTGCTAACTTGTAATTCACCCCTGCCTCTATATTTTCCTCTTTGGCAATATCAGGGAAAAAAAGTCCTAGGGCTGGCGCAGACCACCGTTAAAAGGCAGTTAACAATGATGTTTACCACAGCCTGGCTACAAAAGCCACTATCGAATGCCCCCCACTTGCAGTCAGTAATACTTGTTCTTGCTGCCCAGGCTGAATTCGGTGACGGAGAACTGCACCGTTCCCTACCTTCAAAATGACACAGCCAGCACCCGTCAGGTCACCCGGAGCCCTCCAATTCAAAGAGACTGTCCCCAAATTCTGCCTTGCTCCTAACTCTAGGGAAAATCGGAACTGAGCTCTAGCTATGAGTGTATACGAACTGATTACATAAACCTGATGCACAAAATGAGCAACCGCATGAGCTAAACATAAAATTGATGTGGTCAACCATTAGTAAGTCACTGACAGAAATCATTACGTAGCTATCTCAAATATGAAAGTACCTAGAAAAAAGTAACAGAAGTTAAAGTTTCCTAAATGTAAACAAAAGATGATATTGTCATGGTTTAACCCCAGCCAGCGACTGAGCACCATGCAGCCGCTCACTCACCCCTTCCCACTCCCAGTGGGATGGGGAGGAGAACTGAAAAAAAGTAAAATTCATGGATTGAGATAAGAACAGTTTAATAACTAAAGTAAAATAAAATACAATACAAACAATAATAGTGCTAAAACATAATAATAGTAATGAAAAGGGAGATGATAAAAAAAGAAAAAAGAAAACCCAAGAAAAGACAAGTGATGCACAATACAACTGCTCACCACCCGCCGACCAATGCCCGAGCAGTGACCGGCCCCTCCCAGCCACCTCCCCCGGTTTCTATACTGGGTATGATGCTCCATGGTGTGGAACAGCCCTTTGGCTGGTTGGAGTCAGCTGTCCTGGCCGTGCTCCCTCCCGGCTTCTTGTGCCCCTCCTCGCTGGCAGAGTGCGGGGAACGGAAAAGTCCCCGATGGAACAGCCCTTTGGGTGGTTGGGGTCAGCTCTC
>NW_009619747.1:0-5981 GCF_000690535.1 Cariama cristata
AGCAAACTCACGTATTGGGTGCGTGGGTATGTTAGATCCTGTAGTGAGTCAGCTATTTAGCTTGTCAGATGAAAGTACCACGGCATAAAGAATGGGGCATATGCATGTCTTCCCTGAGAAGTACTGATTTCAAAAGTTTGCAAGGCAACTCCAGTAGGAATAGCTCTTTCATCCAGCTGTGTTTCTTTGTTGAGACATCAAGATTGAATGCAGAGTACTGGAATTGCCTGTAGTCTCATTTAATTAGTGCTCTTACTACCTATACAGCATTACAGCTGCCCATGCGCCCTGAGCAGACAAATCCCTACAATATCTGCTTCTCTATAATGTGTTATTGATGGGCACCTCAACATTTCTAGCTCCTTTTTTTGTGAATCTGGATTCACTTGCCCACTAGGCTCTGTATTGATGAAGGACCTAGGGAGTGAGATCTGCATAGCCCTTGATGTTGTCAGTTTGAGCGTGAGGTATGGTCCCAACGTAACTGGCCAAAATAATTTTATTTTCTGTACGAGACATGCGTCAGAAGAGGAATCTACATATCTAATTCTGTCATCATAACAAAATGTAAGGATTAAGTAGCTTGGCTGAAAATAACAACACTGTTGGAAATGTTGAAAAAAGTACTTGATATCTAATTTATTCTTAACACAGATGTTTCATCTCTGAGCTCCCACATATGCAAGGCAGTTTTGTAGATAAATTGCTGGACTTAATGCCCAGACTTGTGACGTCCAAGCCTTTGGAAGTGGTCAAGATTCTACAGACAACACTGCGACAAAGTACCTTCCTTCACCTTCCTCTTCCAGAGCAGGTCAGTTCAACGCAGAGAATTAAAATACAATATCCTTGCAGGCTGTCTCAGCATCTGACTAATTCCAAATATACCATGAAGCTTTTAGAATTCAGGTTCTTGGTCAGTCACAAGTGTTATTTCTTCAAAGGCTTTCTTCTTCTTACCTAGCATCCCCAGGACTACTGCTAAAATTATAGAAGACTTCATAATTCCTGGCAGTATCTAAAGTTCATGCACAGCTTCTCCATTAAGAACAGTAATGATTCTGGTTTTGTTTTTGTTTCTTTTCCTTTGTTCCTCCCCCCACCTCCTGATTTTTGCCGACCACTCTGCCCCTAATAGCTCCATAGAGCTACCGCAAATATCATTGAGCCTACCGGTGAATCTGATAATCCTCTGAGGTTTACATCGGGGTTGGTGGTGGCACTGGATGTTGATGCAACTCTGGAACATGTGCAGGATCCCCAAGGAACCGTTAAAGTTCAGGTAAGCAGTTGCTTTGACATAAATGCAAACAAGATTGCATCTTGGGGGGAGTTTGTTTAAGGATGGCAATACTTCTAAATTGCAAATAATTATACACTTTATTAGTAACAATGTTGGATTTCTGTGTTTTGACCACACATTCGGAAACTGGCTCGTATACAGTGCGCTGAGTTGACTTGCGTGGAGTTCCTGAGGGTTCGCTTTGAGTGCTTTGATGCCGTTCTGTGCTCCGCACGGTGCTTCCACACGCACTGGGCACGTTATGGACATGAACGCAAGTAAATGCTGGTGAACTTCCAGTTTGTGTAGTGGGAGAAGGAGGAGCAAAAGAAGCCGTTCTGAACGGTACAGAAATATGCAGGCTCTTGGCCCTCTGTGTTTACAACTTAACTTGCTTCCTGCTGCTGAATCACTAGTTTCAAAGGCAGCTCAGCTGAGGAGGTAGGTGTGGTATGATGCCAAGTAAAATATGCAAATTCACTGTATAACAAAGAAATTAAAACCTCTGTTTACAACACAGAGGAAGAAGCTGATGTCAATGGTTTGTTGGTTTTTTGTTTTTTGTTTTTTTTCCACCTGTGCTATGGGTCTGAATGGCCAGCGTGTGGCCATTACGTCTAGGGCAGCCGGACTCCTGGCTCCAAGATAAAGCACACCTTCTTGCCTTCCGAACTCAAACGGAAAACACGAAAATAATGCACACTGTGCAAACCCCCAGTTCAGCTGTTTCCTTTTTTTTTTTTCCCCCCCTATAGGTATTGTATCCAGATGGACAAGCACAGCTAATCCATCCTAAACCAGCTGACTTTCGAAATCCTGGTCCTGGAAGGCACAGACTGATAACTCAGGTTTACCTCTCACACACAGCCTGGACAGGTAACGTTAACTATACAAGTTCACGTGATTGTGTTGCTCCACTAAGAGTGTGTCTTGCTTGATGCCTGTCTCCTGCACGTAAGACGTACATGCTCACAGTCTCAGGGGCTTCGAGGATCCTGGAGTCTACCACTGTTGTTGTGCCACCCTTTGTGTTGCTCAGACTTCTGTCCTCGCAGCCTTTGAGCGGTTCCATCTCCCTGGTTGACAGGGCACTACCGCTCTGTAGGTGACTGGAGGGGCTGCTGTCATGGGAGGGAAGGGGCTGGATACGCACTCGGGGCTGTGCCTGCAGTTGTCCGGCACTGGGAGCCTTTACACGGGTGCACGTATTCAACAGGAGGTCACCCATTTCTGGGCAGAGCAAGATCAGTTGTAGGAATCAGGTCTGTGTCCTCATTTAAAGGCAAGGAGTCATAGTAAACTGCCTGATTGTAGTTCATTGTTTTAGATGTGACAGGTAGTTCAGCATGGCAGAGAACCTTTGGAACTGTGTGTACTCAGTACAATTTCACTGCTGATTAAACTTTTGCCCTTTTAATGCCCTAAAAACCCACCCTTTAGCTCTGGTGAAATATGCGACTCCAACATTCACGTTCAGTCTCAGTTGGCATTCCCACTTCCCCATGAAAGCGCTTCGGTAATTGGCTTGTGGACTTCAAACAACAAAAGCAGACAGTGTTAGTTCGCAACTCCTTTTGTCCCGTTTTCTTTTAATCCCTTCAGGTTTATTCAAATATGGAGTTTTTTTCTGAGCAGTTATTAATAGGATTTGGTGATCTTTTTTTTTTTTTTTGAACCAACAGAGTTTTGTTTAGTGCCGTGTTCTTTCACGTATTCTTTTTTATTTAGCACTTCCACGGTGTACTCGTTCATCCTGCTATCCTTGTTTTGTTTTGGAGAAGAAAAAATAGTATTGTTTCTATGACTGGAAGTATCTGGATTTAAAGGCTGATCCTGTACCAGAGGGAGCTGAATCAAGTCCGTATTTCTGCTTCTGCAGCACTCACTGGAAGGGCATTTGATGTATGGCCCTAAGGGATTCTGTTTTGGTGTCTTCCCTAGCCGTTATTTTAACTATTAACTTTGACATTGGCACTTAGGGATATAAAACGCTGGGAGGAGTTCAGGAAACAGGGTCAGAATTCAAAATGGAGAAATTGCCTTAATTCAAGACAATGAAACTTACTGAAGGCCAGTAAAAAGCATGTGCTTAGGAAGGAGAATGCCCAAATAGAAAGCACGGATTAACTGACAGGTGTATGGCAGAAGTGAGAGAGGTGACTGCAAGCTACAAATAAAAGAAGAGTTGACAGTGTGGTGAAAAGGTGAGTCTCAGGGAGGTGTCAGCTGAACTGTGGGATAACTGTGGAAAAAGGCTATTTCTTGTGTTCTGTCTGGCGCTGATGCCATCTCAGCTGGAGTACTGCTGCAGTTCTGGGCATTGCATTTAAAATGATGTGGGTTTCAGTAGGTTTCATTTTGGTTTCAATGATTTGGTCCTGCTGGGGTTTAACCCTGGGGTACATAGCACCTGGTGCTGACTCACTGACCCGCGCTCTTCTGGGGAAGAGATCAGAGGGTAAAAGTGAGAAAACTCCTGGGTATTGCACTGTTCAGCAATAGCTAAAACATCCCTGTGTTATCAACACCATTTTGGTCACAAATCCACAACACAGCACTGTGTGAGCTACTATGAAGGAAAATTAACTTTATCCCAGCCAAAACCAGTACAAGACCATCCGGAAAACCTAAGGGAATCACGTTTTTCGGTTTAGAAAGGAGAATTTTGATGGGGATGTAGTCCAGAGTGCTGCTCAGAGTCATAGTATAGACTGAAAGTCCATTTTTGTTATGACCACTTTGGGAGAAGAACAAAGTGAAATTGTCTTATGGACAGTGTTAGGAACATCTGTCTAGCTGCTAAGGTGGTGAACGGGGGGAAAAGTCTGTCTTGCAGTGTAAAAACCTCCAACGGCGGAGAATCCTCAAGGAACCTCCTGTGCTGTGAGTCTTGCCAGACATCATCTGGATTTACTTGATCCTGTAGGGACCAAGGCCTGCTCATTCTATGGGGTTCTTTTTATGGTTTTATTATTATTTGGTTGGGGTTACTTTTAACAGTTATTTTTGAAAGCTGCTATTTGTAAGTTAGTTGTGAGATTCTCTTTATAAGCAATGACAAAGAGGCGGGGGGGACACCTAAACTGGTGCTTAGTTCTCCTGTGCTGAATGCAGTGACCAAGTTGTATTTTCAAACAGCAGATTGAATTCTGGTCAGCCCAGAAGGGCTCTGTACTTTACCCAGCATACATGAGAGAAAATTTCATTCAGTAGTGGTTGTTCACTGTGCAATGATGGTCATGTCTGGGTTGTTTTGTTTTCTTTTTTCTCCTCTGCAGAGCCGTGTCAGATTGAAGTGCGGTTGCTGCTGGCTTACAGTTCCAACAGGAGCAAAGCATCTGCTAAAATTCCTAAATCTACCTGGAGTGAGAGCTTGGAGGCTTTCCCGCAATCTGAAAACGGCATCGAGGGGACCATACCCTTCAGCAAACCTGTCAAAGTTTATATAATGCCCAAACCTGCCAGACGGTGAAGTCTTATCGCTAAAAGAAATATATTTATGGGATTGTTGGGTTCCATGAAAACAATACGTTGTGTTCCAAGATAGTGAACCAAACCAAAACAGTGGGTTTTTGGTTTTGGGTTTGTTTTTTTTTTTTTTTCCCCACAAGTATAAAAAATTCAACCATAAGATAAAGCTGCTGAAGAACAATTGGTCTCCTCTGTTAAGAAGCAAACAGACGAATCCAGGAGTTATTCACCTGGTTATGAGTAGTTTCAAGAAAGTGCAGGCGTTTCTATATTGAATCACCAAAATCAAGACAGTTCTCAGTCAGCATTCCAGCAGTAATTTAATTTGGCCGTATTTTCAGTTCTTACTTATGAAAAGTTTCTCTTCGAGGCCTCTGGGTTTTTTTTGCTATGTATTTACTAAGGTATTTACTATGTAAATGCTTAGGCACATAAATCAATGTTATTTTTACAGTGCTCTCAAATGAAACTAAGGAGTTTGGAGGTTTTGTGAGCATTTGTAATGGTTTTTTGTTTTGGTTTGGATTTTTTGCATGTCTGAAACTTGCATTTGTGCGTTGGTACCCACATTCTCAGTGGGGAAAAAAATAATTCTAAAGTGCTATTGTTCTTGTGTAGGAACTGCACCTCGAAGTGAAATTCCCAGTTGCCGTAGGCTAAATCCTGAGCTGCTGTACATCCTCTGCAGCTGTACTGGAGCCAGTAGAGTTTTGGGGAGGGCACCGGTTGTTCGTGTTGGGGCGCAGGGGGAGGAGGAACCTGTTGGTGCAAGCAGCAGAACTTCAGGTAGCAGGATGTGGAGTTTAACTGCGTTACAGCAACAAAACAGTATGTTACTACTTTTGTTTGTTTACGTAAAATGGAGTCAAACATATTAATCTCTGAATTGTAATGCAACTCTCTTGTTGCACATTTGTGTGCCTTTAGGAACAATGTGATTAAATACCATGGGTTGGAAAATTACTAACCCTGTCCCACTGCCGTTTAAGGAATCTGTTTCTGTGTGGTGATCTTGGCCTGACCCAATCTTACGGAGATGAGAAAATGTGTTTAGTTTTTCAATTTGGCAGCAGTTTTGGCAGTCAAAGTCTTTCTGATCAACTGAAGTAGCTGAACACACTCTCAATTTGGCAGGGGTCAGGCAGCTTGTCAGTTGTTCCCCATAAGAGGTGAGCTGGGAGTACAGAGGGACAAGAACTTAGTAAAAATGTGATCCTTTTGGCCTTCC
>NW_009619747.1:6012-14619 GCF_000690535.1 Cariama cristata
GAAAGTGTGTCTGTGCAAGGCTTCAGCGGACTGAGGAACCTCCTATGATTTGCAGTAAACCTTTGGTAGGATTTTCTAGGAGCACTTAATGTGTGAAACTTTATAGTGCAGCAGCCAAATGTTCATAATCATTTGGTTAAAAAAAAAAATAAAAAGGTGTATTTTTAGCAAGTAAACAAGGCAGTGAAGAAATACTTTCCAGTTGTACAGCGATCAGTGTAAATAATAACTCCTTATGTGCTTTCCTACAATAAAATTGGAAAACTCACGCTAATCTGTTTCCTCTTTGTTATGTGAGTGGACATGCATGCCTGCATGGTCCTAGGCTAATAAGAGATTACTGCAAGTTTTTTGTGATTTTAATTTTTTAGCACTGACCTGCTGTGCTCCCAAGACTCATAACCATAAAACCATTCAGGTTCTTGAATTGAATACCCTTTCTTAGTGCTACTGCTCTTACAAACTGTTTTTTGGTATTTCACCTTTAGGGCACTGCTTTGAAAACCTGCACGTGTAACAGCTGAGTTGTTGCCATCCGATTTCTCTTTGGCATCCTCCGTTCCGTTCCCAGCGGACAGGGCTTGATGTACCTCTCTCGTTATGAAGCTGTGTCTGGGCAGATACTTGATGAGTTGAGCTACCTCATTACAGCCTTTTTTTTTTCCTTCCTTTCTTTTTTTCTTTCCCCCTCTCAATTTTACACTTCACCAGTATTTCTGCGGTTTGTCATCCCAGTAAAGACTTCTAATGTAAATGGTGTCCGTATGCTCCAGGGCACGACTGGTGCCTTGGTAAGCACAGCAGAGACCAGAGGCCGAGGGAACGCCTCTTCCGTCCTGGATGCCACCCTTCTCCGTCAGCGCAGAGCAATATCAATGGGCAGCACAGTGAAGCTTTGGTGCTCCCTCCAGGCCTGCAGATAAACCCTCCAGGATCCGGCATTAATCACCTGTCTGGCATCAACTCTGCCTTTCCTCAAGGTAGTTTGGCTGCTCTCTGGTTATCGGTATTTGAGTTACGATTTAGCGTTTGTTCCCAGGCCACAGATGACCAAACAGCTACTCCATTCGGGATGTAATTTTTTTTTTTTTTTCATTTTCACTATCAAAATCTTTTTCTGACCACTGGAACAACCTTCTACTATTTTGTGCCTGAGCTCCTTTCATATAACATACTAGGCAAAGATCATTTACCTTCTGCATTACCAACTGAGGATCAAATACCGAAGGGCTATAGAAAAGTTCTTCATCTGTAATTTCAAGATGCCTAAAGCCACTTGAAAATCTAAGACTGCTACGAACGTTTCCAGTCTCCTAATGAGAGTATTGCGTAGTTGGCTTTTTCTTGATATTGTCCTGTAGTTTTTTTCTCTCATTCCTAGTTTGAATCATGGAGGAAACCACAAGTTCTCCTTTTCTTCCTAGGTTTCATCTATTCAAGCAGATCTTCCACCAGACCAGGTTGCTCAAAGCCCTATCCAGCCTGACCTTGAACACTTCCAGGGATGGGGCAGCCACAGCTTCTCTGGGCAACCTCTGCCACTGCCTCACCACCCTCACCGGGAAGAATTTCTTCCCTATATCTCATCTAAACCTTCCCTCTTCCAGTTTAAAGCCATTGCCCTTTGTCCTATCACTACACGCCCTTGTAAAACATCCCCTATAAATACGTTCTGTTGTAGCAGGTCTCTGTACAGCACACTACCACCCTCTTCCCTTTCTCTATCCTTTCCTTCTTATTCTCTGTCCTTTCCCTTCTTACTGAATATGTGTTTGTTTTTGTTTTGGTGGTGGTTTTTTTTTTTTTTTTGGTTGTGGTTTTTTTTTTAAACAGCCTACCTTGATCTCCAATTTATTTTAGCTTACTTTCTCTTTAAAATGCATTTTCACACCATGTTCCAACGTACAGGAAATCCGAAAGGAAATTTGTATAAGAGGTAAGTATTCTGAGATTATTTTTTTTTTGGTAGTTGTTTGAATCTAGATGTTGACTTTTTCCCCCCACCCCCAGGTTTGAGACATTTAGGCTTTTCTGCCCTCAGAAATACCAGAGTGCACGCTCTCTGTGGAGCTCCAGGACTTTGTGTCATCTCAGAAGCATCTCTACCCCTTCACCGGCTGTCCTTTAATTTTGGGTAACTGTTGGACTTCTGCACTGCAATAGCCTGAAAGGTGATTGATCTCAGAATGAAAAGAAAAGCAAAGGGCTGTACTCATGCACAAATTCATTTGCATCTTTCATCTCTGTTGAAGAGGAAACGGAGGACTTCAATCACCCAAGTACGGGGAGATTCTCTTCTCTCAGATGTTTGCAAGTGCCGGTACAGAGCTGCAGCCACGGGGAGCTGGAGAAATCTAGAGGCAAGGGCAAACAATTTGTTAAAAACAAACACCCCTCCCCTCTGCATTTTACCTCCTCGTTAGGCATAAGGGAAGAGGGTCAAGAATCTGGTAGAGAAAGGAAAAGGCTGAACTCAGGTGAAAGGGGGGTGGCTTAGTGGTTTGAAAACGTGTTGTCCTAGTTACAGGTTTAATTACACATGGCATCGGGGGCGGGAGGGGGAAGCCTTAGCTCTGAATGCTTTAATGGGAAATTCATCATCAGATTGCTAAGTCCATTGAAATTCATTAGGCGAATTCTTAAAACTTTGCAAATAAATAATGCGATTATCAAGTCAAGAACTCTCAAAACAATGCGTAAATGTATTTGGAACAAAGTTGAAGCTTATGAGATATTAACTCAAACCTGGTGTGGCTTTCACAGATCTTGTTTTAAAAAGTATGGGTAAAACAAAGTGGGTGGGTATGCTCACTGCAAAAAGTACAAAGCGAGTTCTTGGGAAGATCAGAGAAGAGGGCATGCATTTAAATTGGGACCATATGACATCATCTTGGGTTCCAGCTCACGGAGATGGCTTTCCTCTGGACTCCTCTCTTGCTTGCCTTGAGTTCTCAACTCTGACCAAGTCAGAGATACAATCACTAGTTTCATCTTATTTCACTCGCGTCTTCCAGTTTATTCTCAACAGCAGGCACTAGGAACGCGGGAGCAGGCTGTCTTTTTACTTTACAGTTCACTAATGCAGCATTAGTGGGACTTCACCATGAAGTCTGAAGGCTCATAAATGCTGACTTTGCACAAATGCTGCCTGATGTCCCTTAAAAATGCTGGTTGTGTTGCATTCAGTGTGTCTGTGAGCGTTTTTACAGCCTGTTTCTCCTGGCTGCCAGCTCGGGTGCATGCTGCTTCACCAAGATAAGGGCTCGGCGGTGGAGCAGCTGGGGTGGAATCTTCCTGGCAGCCAGCCCAGCCGCAGCTCCGCTTCAACGAGAGCGTCAGGGTGGGATTTTTGCTGCCTACTGGGAGATCGTTTTCCTGGTGTGGGGCAGAGAAGCGGCGTCTGTATGTGAGAAATCCTGCCCTATAAAAATGCATTCCCATGATTCGGGTGATGAGCCCGAAATTTTAACATTATTTACGGCTCTAGCTGAAAGCAGTGATTTAATAAAGATACCATTTTGAGCTCTGGTTGAATTTTTTGATGAATCAGTCCCAGCTGTTTGCACCATGGAGCAAAGCAATTTCAGGCACCAAGAAGGAAATTGGGCTTTCGGTGAGTGGAGCAGCCCAAGTGGAGCAGCCGCGTTTGTGGGAACTGACAAAGCTGACTCAGGAAGCTGTGACGACAGCAGCAATAGATGATACGGAGGGAAAAAGCCTTGCGGTGGATACTCTCCTTGTCGACACCAAAATTTTGTACTGATGGTAGCAAAACTTCGCAGTTGACCTTTAAAAAAAGAAATCCCTTTCTTTGCACGCTGCAGCTCCCCGTTTTTAGAAGTGGAATCTTCTGTTTCCTACCAGTTGCCAAATGAACAATTAAGAGGCTGCAGCACAAAGCTGGGTAGGGCGCACCTCTAAAAGTCACCTGTGCTCCTCCTGTGCCTTTTGGGAGGACAGAACACCTAGCACCAATGTGTGAGGAACCCACAGTGTTTTTCTCAAATGCAGGACCTGGGCTGAGCAGTTTTGTTGAATGTGACTTCGTCATTAATGTGAAAATATAAAAAAGGAAAAAAAAAAACTGGAGGTGAAAGATCAGGTGTTGGCTCAACTGCTCCCACCACTGTAATGCACAGACTGCTGTACTTAAAAAACTGGAATTGTCCTCTCTGTAAAAGCTTTACAAAGTCCCCTCCTATTTACGGCTGCTTTAAGGCCCAAAAAGCTCATGAAATAATGTAAATACATGACCGCGATCAAGAGAGTCAAACCAGCTCTGCTATAGAATAACAACATTTAATGCAAAAAAGTCTTCACACTCTGTGGATTGGTAGGATCTGGTTCCCCTGGCATTCCCTTGGGATGACTACGATCTTCTGGGTCAGTGGTTCGCCTTCTACTTCACACCATGCAAGTTATTCAGAAAAATGTCACAGCAGTTACGACAAGCGTTATACGAGCTGGTCTGTCAGAGAACACAGCTGCAGCTGGAAAGGCAGTTCTTGCTGGTTTAGCCAAGATGTTCCCTCCAATACAGCTACGCTAATAGAAAATATTGCTGTAATTAGCAGATTGCAAGATAAAACTTTCAAGTACTGACTTTCCCTTTGCTTTTACACCACATTGTATTTTATCAGATAAAAGGTTTTAAATGATTACTAGAGCAAATAAACAGAAAAAGAACATAGTATTTTGTGAAGGGTTATTCTTGGGTCTTGGGAAAGTTGTTGCGTTCTCATAGCAATCTAAGCCTCTCTGCTACTACTTGGATAGCGCCGAGTGCCTCAGGGCTTTTATAGTGTACTTTCATTAATACACACAGACTTACTATGCACAGATCAAGAATTAGTGAGCCTGGTGGGGAAAAAAAATATGTACAGTAGGTAACTGGGAATATTAATAGAAGCCTACCAAGAACAACAACTTTTAAGATTTTCAGTGTAATGATACGCTTGTTGGCACAATATTTAAGTCATCAGATAATGATGACCAGTAAGAATTCTCACATCCATCCTCAGCTTGCTAGCAGCAATTTAGACCGATTTCCTAAAGATCAATATTCTATGTTGCAAACTCTAGTTTTGGACAAATCTTCCTGATGATTTCAAGCACATAGGGACCTTTGAATCGATACATATTGCACAACTCAATTCTCACTATTCACAATTAATAGGAAAATTGTTTAAGGCCCAGATTTTATGTTTATTCTCCCTGTAGCTTTTTTTTTTCCCCTCCTTTTTCCAGATTCAGTGTAAAATTTAAAAGTGCTAAATTATGTGATGTTCTTGAATTAGCCAATATCCTGACTGAAGTCACCAGCAGGAGGCAAAGTTGTACGTTCTGGGTTCACTTTTTAATTTACTTTAACTTATACAGTGGTGGTAAAGTGCTTCTTTACCACCGCTTCATATCTACCACTTGATCGTACTCATCAGTTATCTTATGGCTGCATTCCAATAGCCAATAACTTAATTTCAGGCCATTTCCTAATAAAAGTATTCAAAACCCAGTATCTTAATTTAGCCAACAGGTGAAAAGTTAAGTAACCAGAATATGGACAGTGTTCAGAGGAAGATTAGGTCAATCTCAGAAACGTATGGAAAT
Organism: Cariama cristata; assembly: GCF_000690535.1. Taxonomy (NCBI): domain Eukaryota; kingdom Metazoa; phylum Chordata; class Aves; order Cariamiformes; family Cariamidae; genus Cariama; species Cariama cristata. The sequence goes on from NW_009619747.1 coordinate 11,620, forward strand.
GGTTCTGTAATTAAATAATTTCATTAACAGCCCCCTTTTGTGAGCACTCAATTTGCTTAAAACCTGAACTAATAAACTGTCCTTGCATTTTAGATTGTCAGCGCACAAATGCCTTGGCACGCAAGTCCACACTCTGTTAACTGTAATTTGATTCAGCGGCGAGGTGTGTCCGTGATTCGGCTGCGATCAAGGAAGGCGGAATGAGCTGTAACGCTTCAGCAGGTTGAATGGAAGACTCCCCCCACTTTGACACCCTGAGCAGCCAGGGCATTGTACTCTGCCACAGCCTTCTCCGTTTGCAAGACCAACACGTCAATCCCGTTTTTCTTCAGGTAGTCCACAGTAGATGGTGGAACCTCAGAAAAGAAAAGGAAATGGGAAGAGCAACTGTTAGATTCTTTTCTCCCTTCACACTGTAAGGCTTGAAGAAAAACAGGTACTGATGCCATTTGTTAATAGATGCACTTAAGTAACTGATAGTAGCCAAATGGGTAATATGCTCAAATATTTCTGAGATTGATTTAAATTTTTTTCTCTTCAAGAAAGCCACTTTTATATACACACCTCCCGTTTCTCCTTAACACAGTTCAAAATGCAGCCCTTTTTTACAAAAATAAATAGAACTGGAGCTGAAGGTAATTAATCTAAATCAGGTGTTACTCACCTCACCAAAAAGCTAAAGAATTCCTTCTCATGAAGTAAAGCTCAGCACTTCTGAGCTTTCTGTAGCTAGTTTATCTGCTGAAATGACACCCTGCCAACATTAGGAACAAAAATGCCTGATTATCAAAGTGTTTACAGCAGGCTAGAGAGCTGGTTCATAACCTATTCTAAGAGAGGGGGCCTAATGACATTGTAAAAAATTCTCCTTGTTTAAATTGCTCCTGTAGCAGAATGTAAACCTGTTTACTGCTTGACATTGATGCTAATACAGAGGAGCTCAAACAATGTTTCTTTCAGGAAGAGAGGTACTCCTGGCAGGAGCTCAGTTATACTAATTTGGCATCCTCAATTTTTTCCCCTCTTAGTAAAGCATTATAGATTTTGGGGGGTTTTTCCGCCCTAATCAGAGGGTGAGGGAAAACAAACCGTTCCAGTTTCTGTTTCTCACGGAACAAAAACCTACCTGCAAAGCCTCGCTCATGCCACGACCAATCACCACAGTTTTAACACCCTTCTTGACAACTTCTTCAAGGTCAGCTGGTTGCACTCCTGGAGAATGCTAAGTGTCAGGAGAGGAAAATAATAGTCTGTGTACTGACAGCATCGGCCAGTAAAGCTTTGTCTCTACGTTTTGAAACTCTCCACAGAGCAGCAGGGTAAATTAGCAGTACCAAAATGTAACACAACCCTCTTTTCTGCATACACACGGTAGGTAACATTGATTGATAATTAAAAAAGGTATTTTATATGCAGATGAAGGATGATAGTTAATCAATTGATAGCAATATTATAATTTTTTATTAAACAGTTAAAAAGATGCATTACACATTTCTAAAACATTTACGTCTAACAACTAGCATTTTATAAATATTAAAAGTTGAAGTGAAATCAATAACTTGCAACATATTGCTGTTTGTTTTCAAATTAACAAAAGCTTTTTGTAATAAAGATTGTGGCAAGCCAAAGTTTACTCACTTTAATTACAAAGAGCTCCTCAAATAATTAAAATGATTAAATTATTTTCTTGTTTACTTTGCAAATCTCATTTACCAAAGAGGACTGAAACATATCAGTTAGCTTCATTTCAGTTAACAGTTTCAATTTCTGCACTATTCTTAATTTTGATAAAGGAATATTTGAAACCAAACTCCTTAAAGAAAAAAAGAAGAGCTTTAACAGCATTTTTAAAGTATACCCATTTACTACTAGCATGCTTTAAACATATGAATTCACAAATACAGCTGTAATGTTAATATAAAACTTCATTATGTCACAATAATTCTCCCCCCAGATTCAATTTCTATGTATCTCTATACGGCCAAGAGTAAGACACTGTATACAACCTGCGGCTAGAATTTGGCCCCTCTTTGGTGTGCATTTTTCTTAAACCGTAAATACTATTTCCTCCCCCCCCCCCTTTTTTTGGTAGGCTTCTGAAGTTCTTTTAGAGGACTGAGATGAGTTTTTCACTTGAAGTAGGTAACGCCATGGTGGACTTCTGAAGAACGTTATTTTTATGGAGTTGCCCACACATCTTTATCCCCTATACTTACAGAAAATACTGTACTCTTTCAATGAATTAAGATCAAAGCACCAGCTTAACCTTTGGCTTCTGTTGTTCCAGTAGTGAGCTTTTCTCTTTGGCATCCTTGGGTCCTCTCCTATTCTTTTTGCCCTGCCCAAGCCTTCAGCAGCTGATGCTGCAGGCTCTCACAAGGTCTCAAACTTCTCCTGCCAGCCCTGTCAATGCTTCAGCTTGCTGCACAGGGCAAGACTTTTCAAGCTGAAACGAATACATGAGCTCCTGAAGTTGCAGGTGAGGGAAATCTTCCATGGTAGAGTGCCACTCCCAGTGAGGGGATTAAACTTATCCCACCAGAAAATTCTTTAGCCTGGCTGGTAACCAAAATTTCAGCAACAGAGCCGGTTCACCTTTATGGTTCTCCAAGCTGTGCTCCCCTTAGTCCGTTTACATTTGATATCCACACCTAGAGTGCAGGGGTCGCTTCAATATGCAGAGCTTTCTCACACCAAATCACCGCAAGTATGTGTTTATAACAGAATAGGTAATGCTTTTCCTTCAGGGGTTTTAAAACAGACTCAAAACTTAGACAAAAGTAACTGGTATGGTCTACTGCAATTACAATACCTAGGTTGCTGTGGAAGGTTTGCTGTCATATGATAAGGTCTCTTGAGACATTAAAGCCATGGAACAAAAGGATTTTCTTCAGTTAGGCAAGACACTTTGATCTGGGGGCTTCCCCATGTTTGTAGGAAACTAACTGTCATTAAAGGAAACATGTAACATGATGGAATAACTCTATCCTTGCTGATTTG
>NW_009619748.1:0-555 GCF_000690535.1 Cariama cristata
CCACCACTCTTTGGGCCTGGCCATCCAGATAGTTTTTTTACCCAGAAAACAGTACACCCATCCAAGCCATTAGCAGCCAGTTTCTCCTAGAGAATGCTGTGGGAAATGATATCAAAGGCTTTAGTAGAGTCTAGGTAGACAACATCCACAGCCTTTCCCTCATCCACTAAGTGAGTCACCTTGTCATAGAAGGAGATCAGGTTATTCAAGCAGGACTTGCCCTTCATAAGCCCATGCTGACTAGGCCTGATCACCTGGTTGTCCCGTATGTGCCATATGATGGTAGTCAGGATGATCTGTCCCATAACCGGCTGACAGCCCTGCAGTTCCCCGTATCCTCCTTCTGGCCCTTCTTATAAATGGGCTTCACATTTGTCAACCTCCAGTCAACTGGGACCTCCCCAGTTAGCCAGGGCTGCTGATAAATGACTGAAAGTGGCTTGGTGAGCACTTCTGCCAGCTCCCTCAGTACTCTTAGGTGGAACCCATCTGGCCCCATAGACTTGTGTGTGTCCAACTGGGGTAACAGATTGCTAACCATGTCCCCTTGGATTA
>NW_009619749.1:0-228 GCF_000690535.1 Cariama cristata
ACGGTGGGCGTCCGCACCTTCCACTTCATCGAGCAGAACCTCACCACCTACTATGAGATGGCGCTGATGGACAAGAAGGAGGCAGTGACCTGGGCCCGCAGGTGGGGGCTTGGGACCCCCTCCCGCCCAAGGTGCCTGGGACCTCCCCGGGTGCGGAGCCCTGCCCTGACACTGCCCGTCCCCCGGATGCACCTGGCCCTGCAGGCGTCACAGGAGCTGCTGCGGCAC
>NW_009619750.1:0-22037 GCF_000690535.1 Cariama cristata
CGGGGCTGATCCCGCCACACATTCTCACTTCTCTCTCTCAGCTGCTGTTAATGAAACATTTCTTAAACTTTCTTAAATATATTATCACAGAGGTGGTACCTATGTCACTGATGGGCTGAGCTTTGGCCAGTGGCAGGGGTGGCTTTTGGAGGGAGTCAACAAAAAAAAGGGGGCGGCTTCGGGCACCTTGTCACAGAAACCACTCCAGCAGCCCTCTGGCTACCAAAACCTTGCCACATAAACCCAACACAGTCTTCATGAAGAATTTCTGTGGAAACCATGAAAAAGATCTGAAAGATAAAGATACATATTTTATTGTAAATAAGGATAGCTCATCTCACATGCAGAGAGTTGCATTTGTGTTACTTACAGACACATAACTGGACTTGAAAAAAGCACATACTATGAAATTATGAAATATGATCCATCAGACAAATACTCTGATCTGTAAGTGCTTCGTGCATATATATATATATATTTGTAACCTATGACACATAATTTTTATTAATGCTGTCAGACTGACCCTGGAATAAGGTCATGAACTGTTCCCAAATTTCATAATTCTACATTTGGGATACAAATAAATACAAAAAAGACTGCTTAGTTTCACAGCACTGTATTCACTGTCCTAACAGTATGGATTTGATCCTGCATAGACACAAGTTTGTATTTCTATTGTATTGGTCAAAACCTGACAGAGTTTTTATGTTGGCAAAGTATGATAGACAATGACCATTTGGCACAATTTAAGATTCAGGACATAATGGTGATGGTTTTGTCTCTACTAACAGTCCTTTGCATGAACACAGTCAAGAGGTGGGCCAACAAAGATTGGCAAAATTCACTAAATTATCATCTTCAAAACATAAAGGTATGATTCAAGGCTTACCATTCCCCCTATCCTTTTTGCTCCCTTTTCACCAAATTTTAAAACTTTCTCCCAGGATTTTCAAACTTGCCTTCCTTCCTTTTGAAAGCTTCTCCTACATTCTAGCCTTTTGTTTATAAACTTCAATTTCTTATCAAGTTCTCTGTTCTACAGGATAAGTTAGAATGCTTCTTATCCGATCATCACTATTGTGTTTGCATACAAATAGTTTCCCTGACCAAAGACAGTCAGAGGTCATAGCTACCTCTCAGTTTAAATATTTTTTCCAGGTTCACTACTTACTTTCTTTCAAGAAACTAGGCAGTTGATATACTTCTAGTTATTATTAATAATAATGATAATAGTAATAATATAAGAAAATACTATTTATATAGTCAGTAGAAATGCATTTTTAAAATACCGTTCACATTGACTTCTAAATATTTGCCTTAGAGTGAACTACATTGACGAGTGGCTGCACAGGGACTCCATACAGGGAGCTCAAGGTGGATATTTGGTCTGGCAAATACAATCCCAGGTTTAATCTCATGAACCTATCTACTCTAAGTTTGATTTATTTAGGATTTTATTTAAATACTCTATTTGTTTTTCTGTCTTCAGCCATTTCATTTATACAGACAGTATGACAATCACGTGCATGTTTCTAGTAAATCTGTGAATAATTACTGTGCAATGTAATCATGATCAATTCATATCATGCAAATGAACTGAGAAATGAGCTAAACTTTAAACTGACTGACTGGTCCAGGACACAGAAATTAGGAGAGCAGTATCTGTGGACATGCAAAAAAAATATTATTTGCATGCCTGAATCAAAGGAATTTCCTTTTTTTCAAAGCGGAGGGAAAAAAAAAGAAATGCATAGCCATGCTTCACAAATAATATTGCACTTACTTGACCTCTTTCATTTTGCTTCACATGTCTCAGTAAGTAAGAGCCTTGTTGATTAGTATTTTTGTGCACAGTGTGAGTCCTGACTTCAAGTGAAGCCCAGGCAGAAGCAGACATCAGTTGCTACTTGCACATGGGACTTGTACTGCTGCTTGAGCTGGCCCAAATATTCCCCATGTTATTGTGGATGGGGTTGTTTTTCCTCCTGCGTGACAGTTCTACTGTAGATGTTTACTACTCTGAGGTTTAGAAGCCTCACACATACATTGTTCTCACTTTTGAACTCTAAGCCTCAAAAAAATATTGCCTCACTACCACAGAGCTACAAAAAGAAAATACTGGTAAGGACAGGATTTGTGAATCTTGGTAACAAATCTGCAATTTTCTAATTCCTAATTAAATAATGTGTTCCTAATCCTTCATTTTAATCCAGTGTTTTGTACAGAAGAGGAATGCTGATGTGTCTGGTGAAATTTATAAGGCACTCTTGGTTGGAGTCTTTTCTCATGCAAGTGAAGGGGAATTCAAAGATTATCACAGTGGATTCCTTTCCTTGCCTAACTGTTTCGGACTGTCAAGCAGTAGTTTTCCTATCTGTTGGCTAATTATTTACTAGTGCAATGCCTAATTTGCATCATGACTGACTTCCTCATTCTTCAGTGCTGAGATGAGTTAGAGATCGGTGGTGTTTTGATCTACAGTAGAAATAAAGAAATGCAACGGAAAGAAATTATGCAAACAAACCCCTACATTAAAGGAGTATTAAAGCTGAACACTCCATAACAAAGAAAACTCAGATTGTTTTGTTCTTATCAACCTTAACTGAACTCCCTCACACATAGGCAACATGCAGTTTTGGTTAACCACACAGTCCCTGCACTGTCCTGCCTTTGCTTCATATAGCGAAGATCATCCACTTCGGGCCTGTAGCTGGAATTTATTTTTTTCCTGTCACTCTGTCTGAAGCCCCAGGACACGTGTATAGTGCCGTGGTCAGATCTTGTTTTGATCGCTTCCCTCATGCCAACAGGTAAGCACATGCCTGTATAGCGAGTGGCTTCTTCCCGTACACCCGGGGAAGACACAGAGCAATGAACCATGCTTCTGGGCACCCAGATCTGTACTTTTGCCACCACGGCTCACCGCGGGAGCTCCCTGCAGAAGGTAAGTTGGGTATTTCTTAAAGTAATTGGGGTCCTGATAGTGCAAGTGATGAACTCCGTCTCCTTATTGCCCTGTCTGTAAAACGTGACAACAGGTAAGCCCTCCTTTTGGGGAGCTGATCTCTGCGGTCAGACTGTGTGCAGAGCACTTCATCAGCCACCGAAAAGGAATTGCACCGTTTTCCCTCCGAAGTGTTTCTACTCCAGCTGAACAAGCCAAATTGCTTTGTGTCGTCTGATTTCTATCTTCTCCACTCACAGTTGGCTTGTTTCCTCTACCATTGCTCCAATGCCTAATGACATTCTGTTTGATATAAGTTTCGAATCCCTTTGATATAAATGGACCCTCATTATCACTCACTAAATACTTCTAGAAGTTTCTGTGTTATAAATACGTGTTTAGGGCAGCCGTGACTGCTGTCAACCCTGGCAGCCAGCAGTGCATCTGCAGTTTTTTGTTGTGGTGTTTACAGCGCGATATGAGTTTTGTCCTGACCTTGTTAAAATTTATTTTTCTGCTGCATGTGTCTAAGCAGTTATTTAGTTTTCCTTGTTTCCTGTCAGTTTCTAGGAAAGTTTCATTCCTTGTGCCATAATGAAAATGTTTTGTCCCTGTAAAGACAGATTTACTTGTTATTCACAACATAAAGAGGTGGTATTTCTGTCTTTTTCAAAAAGCTTGTTAATAAATCTGGTATAACAGTACTCCTGTAAATGCTGACTCCAACTGATAGACTCTACTTCTTTTTTAAGTCAGCCTGCCCTCTCACGTTTCCCTTCTTTGTCAGATAACTCTTGCACTGAGTCTCAGATGTTAACTTAGTACTCATCTCACAGCTGATGCTCTAGAAGTATGCTGTCTGTAGTTAGTATTTGAGATTTAAACTACTCTCTTTCTAACATTTTATATTTTGTAAATGCTTACATTCCAATAAAGTTATCCTAAGTCACAAAAATGCTGACTTTTATTTTTAATCTTGCACAAAATGTTATGCTAAAACTCAATGAAATAGGATGCAAATCACACAAGTAAAATGCATCACACTACAATCATCTTTATAATATTTACAAAAACACACTCTACCCATGTTTATTAAAAGCAAACTGAAAATGGAACATATTTTTCTCCACAAAAAGCACAAGCTTTCTGTTAAATCCATTGCAGAAACACCCTCGTGTATCATTTTTACATTGCTGCTGCTGCATCAATGACAGATATTCAGAAAGCAGATGGCTAACCTTCTGAATGACATTATTCATGTTTCCATAATAACATTCTAAAGACCATAATGCTGCACCTGTTCTAAATTCTTCTTTTTTAAGGACAGAGCACTGTCAACTTTCAAATGTGCAGCTCTAGGTGCAGAACTAACTGTGATTTTAATGGAAGAAAAGTGTTTGATCACGTACCAACACTTTTTTTTTTTTTTTTTAAATGCAGTTGTCAGATCTGGAAACAGTCATTTATTACAGTTAAAATTTCCTGTTTCTCCTTCTCCCAGTCACTTCTGTGGTTGTGCAACAGCCTCTGACCAGCCTAATGACTGGAGCTACTTTTCCTTAGAGCAGATCCCTCGAGCCATTCTGTCATGGTTCTGCAATCTAAACATGCAAAAAAGATGCTTAACTGTTACCCTGCAGTATTCTCATTAATTATGTAGAATGCTATAGTCTACCAGTGAGTCTGACTTACTCTAAGGGTCACAGTGAGCCACCTTGATTCCCTAGGGAAGAGTTAGGAATATGTAATTGCTGTACTGCATCAAAGTCAGGGTTCACTGAACCCTGTATCCTGTGTGTGATGCTGCGAGTAGCTCAAGCGCTTCAGAAGTCTGTATACGACTCCCACGGGAAACACGGATTAATCTTCCATCTTAAATCTTGAAGTGAAACGGTAGCCTGAATCCGCATATAAATTTCCAGTTTCCTTTAGAACCCTGTTAAAGTCTTGGCTTCAATAATTAAGCCTACGACGTGAGGACTAGTGTGTTCGACCCCTTCAGGTGATGGGTCTGGTACAGCCCAAACCAGAGGTCAAACCTCAGCTGTAGCTCTCTTCCTGGCAGGGAAAGAAGGATGAATGGGACCCAGTGGGAGTGATCTGCTCCCAGCTGTCTGTACAAACTGCAGTCACAGGACATCCAGCAAAACTATCCTCTCTACGGCACAAAGTCTGTGACTGTCTCAGTTATAGGGCTGTTCAAACGTTTTGCTTTAAGAAAAGGCCTGACCACTTAGATTTTTATTAAATGCCATTTTACTCTGCAAAGTATACTTTCACTTGAAAGTATTTTATTTGGCATTTTTCCTGGCTGAGCAGCTGCCATCACTGCAGCCCTGTGGACCTAAACCACATGGAGGAATGTGAAAGGTTTCATAGCCTGTAGTCTGCTTTTGGTATCCCTTAGAATGTTTTTTCTCTCATTCTTTGCCTGTGTGGATTCAGTGGCTCAGTTGTCTCTTGAGTCCACCTTGTGACAGTAGCAAAATGGTGGGTCCAAAGCTGAACTTCATCTTCTTACCTAAGTTGTCAGGTGGGGGCTGAAAGTTTTGATAGACTTACCTGGATGACCTTAAAGTTACTGGGGAATTTAATAATTTGCTTGTGTAGATAAAAGAAAGATAAAACAAGGAGGATCACAAGGAAAACAGATAAAATCAGATGTTCATTAACTACTCCTGTATTTACTAGAAAATTATCTGATTTTTATAGGTTGTTTAAACTTTCATGTGAACCTCTACAGGTAAGATACAGTTGTGTATCTCATAAACATAAAAAACATAACTGTGTATAGAAAACATAACTTAATATCTTGTAAAGATAAAAATAAATAGGGCAGAACGCAGCTTTGAGTCTTCACAAACTGTCTTGTGAGATGTTTTCCAATTACTTTATGTGCTGTTAATAATTACTGTAGTGAGTACTGAATTGAAAAATCAGTCTCCTAACTAGACCATGTTTAGCAAATTCAGCCCAAATCAGAACCATATGTTAGCTAAAACTTATACAATTATGAGCTAAACCACACACATTGTAGGTATGGGGAGTGAATCTGCCTAACATACCTATGGATTTGAGTGTAATCAATCAGACAAGAGTGAATTCATATCCTATTTCCGTAGGAAGAAGGGAGATATTTTTAATTTGATTTTTAAAAAATTTTCTGCTCCCTTGGATGTTTATATGTGCACTGGAAAATAAGTACCACATCAAGAGTCAGCATAAATTATCATATCTTGGCCCTCCAGACAAAGAGGAATGGAACAAAGGCTGCCAGTTATTTCCACTGCCAATTATTTCCACTGCCACAGCATCATTTGGAGGTTAAAATGCGGTCTGCGTCTTGAGAAAACTTGCCACTTTTTGCTAGTGAGAGCTAGGTAGGAAAGAGGTAGCAAGGATTTTGATGTAGTATGGGTTTTGAATAAAGCTGGGAAGCCTAAAGCAAGTCAGAAGATGACAGGTGCATCATTATTTGAGAGAAATACTGCTTTTAAATTAAATATATGTATAAAACATATTGTTCAACTGTCTTGCATATTCAAAATAACACTTAAGGAACACTTACTTTTTTATGTAAAGGTAAAGGGAAAACTGTTATTCATCAGTAACACAGAGATAAAATAAAAGAAGTTTACCTGAAGAGGTGACTGGGTAACCTGAAGTACTCTCTCCTAGTTATTCTTCTGTGGTGGACATGTGGCATCATCTGACATCATTCAGGTACTTTTATGAGACTATACATGACATTAGAGTGAAAACTACAGCTTTGCAAGGTACGAAGTAGCATTACGCAGGATGCTATCCTTTTCATAATTTTTTCTTAACAGTTTTGCTCTGTTGATATATATAAGAACAGGTGCCTTTACTACCATGAGACCTTCACAAAACTATTGGATGTTTTTGTTTGCTTCACCTTTTAATTTTTTTAAATGAAAACATAACTATAAGCTCAAAAGTATATTTATGATAAAGGAATATGCACAAATAAGTAATCTAGATTCACAAAATACTGGCCACTTTGAAAAATGTGTGGTGCGCATGCTCCTGCTCTGTAGAGGCTTTGTCATCAAATGTTAAACAGTATGACTGGAAATTCATTCCCCAGTTTCAACCAAGTTATATATTTGTTTTTAGTTTGTCTATATATCTGTTCTATTTTTCTTTTATTTTTCTCTGGATAAGAGCTTTTCCTTGCATGCTTTCAGTGATACTGAAAACATATCTTTAAATACAAGTATGTTTTGTTCAAAAATATTCTCTCTTACTGATAATTTCAGTAACAAATACTGATAGTGTTCAGACTATCATAGTGGAAGTACATATTGATGGAAATCATGAATATTCTCAAGGGAAAAGGGTGAAATGTCACTTCTTTCATCATCAAAATTTTCTATTCCCCACAGCACTAGTTCATCAATTTATGAATTTCTAATTTTTCCAAATCAGCAAAATGAATACAAATAGGTGTGTAACTGCTTGGTGGCATATATTTGCCAACGGAATGTGATATTTGGAGCTCCTACCTGGCAAGTACTGCATTGTGAGGTTAGTTTAGGTTCAGTGACAGGAAACTCATCTGCACACAAGGAAAGCACAGAGGAACAAGGGCAGGTGGAGTAACTTGATTAATAACCTGCCCCAGCTGCTCCCAGGCCCATCACAGGAGCAATAACAGCTCATCAAAGGCCCATTGCCACAAACCCAGAAAAGCACAGAGGCACAGTGGCAGGTGGGAACCCAAATTGCAGGTTCTGGAGGAACAGACACCTTTCTGGCCTGGCAGGAACCCATCATCTCCATGGAATACAGGGGAAGAGCACATTTGGGGATTGCACATCATTTGTGGGATGTTTCAGGTAGGAGCCAAAGTGGGGAAAGGGATAGACCTAGGTGAATTGGGGAGGTACAAGTGTAGGAAAACAGAGGGGTAAGGGAATACAAAGGATAGTTATATGTAAGTAGTTTGCTGGTTAGTATGCTTGTCTGGTTGTGCCCAGCACCTAATCATGGCAGCCTGTCCTATTTCCTTATTAAACTCCATCTTCAGCTATTTTCCACTGAGAGGATCTCTGTTTCATGCGCATCTGTGTGTATGGGGGTCTGTGGTGCCAGTAAATGGAGTGAGTATGGGTGTGCAAGTGAGTGTGTGATGACTAGCAAAGATCAAGCCAGATGAGCTGGCAAGCAGATGTAGTGGTCTGGGAGCCAAGTGGATATATGGGTCTCCAAGTGACAGCTCTGAGTTGTGAGAGTATGTGTGTGAGTGTGAGAGAGAGGGTGAGTTGGGGTGTCTATACCAGCAACTGCAGGGGTTTTTAGGTCCAAGTGCCAGCGACTGGAGGGAGTGGGGTCCAGGGCCCAGTGACAGGGCAGGCTGAGCATCTGATCCTCACTACCGGAGAGATCCCCCTTCTACATATATGCACATATATATTTACTTTTACTAGTTGAAATCCATCCTGACTAGTCAGAGGGGAGAGCATGAGGAGACAATCTGTGCTGTCACTGTTCCCGTGAGTGCTCTGTGTCTTATTTGTGTGGCTGCCCATGTACATATGTATATGTATATAGCATAAACTCCCTGTCGTGAATACGCACTCAGCCTTGCTATTGGAAAGACCAAGGACCAGGCTGGACCAGGAGGAACCTGGGCCCTAGAGACTGCCATAGGAAGTCCAGGAGATGAGGGAGGTTCCCAAGCTTATCTGATAGGGTGATCTCAACAGTCACAATGAAAGGTATGATAAGAATGACCAAAAATGCCACACAGGCCATTCACTATAGACATCTTCTCTAGACGGTAATGGCTCTTACAGCATCACAACCATATGAGATGCAAGAGAGAATGTGACTAGGTCACAGCACCTATAAACAAAAATTTTCATCAGTAATCTTTAAAGATTCCAGACACTGTTCTAAATTGTGCCATAGATCAAAACTGGATGCCTAGTGCTATCCCTGAGGACTAATTGATAAAGGAAATGTTTCTCTTGAGATTAGAGGATAATAGAAGTACGTCAGGTCAAAGCAGCAGTCTAGTCAATCATTATCTCTAGTCCAGATTTATCCCAATTAAGTTAAAGCATTAAGTTAGGAACTAGTTGTTCTGGTCTCAGTTTCTACTCTATGGAGAAAAAAAAACAACTCGAGAGAGCGATTCAGCTGATCAAAAAAAAAAAAAGAGTTTTTTTTTAACTTTGAGGGTGGGATACTGGTTACACAATTTAAGTCTGGGTCAGAGCTTTAATTTCTAGGCCTAGTCTCTTTGAATGGTTAAAACATTAAATATCTTTCAAAATAGATGAGGGGATGGAATGCCCTTGCAACTTTAGCATAGTCTGAAAACAGTGGAAATGCAAGGTTCTTTCTTTTTTCCTGCTTGTGTCACCAGAAGGAATGTATTTTTATATTTCTATACGGTCTGATGGATAGTTGGATGTGCATCTTGGTCACCAAGACATATAGAGTTGTAGAGTCATACTTTATATTTCAAGGGTAGATTTGGAACAAGACAGCCTCTGTCCGTCTCTAAAATCTGATCTGCTCAGGTGGTAGTACGAAGCACTCCTCTCAAAGGTTAGGGCATGACTTGGGAATCTCTGCCAGCATTCTTCTTAATAAAAGAAATTCTAAAGTGCATAGCTGAGCATAAGCCACAGCTGAGTGCACAACTGCTGATACATTTACTTACACATTTAGTGCACTATCGGTATTTAATTTACAGCTTTATGAAGTGCTCTGTAATACTTTAAAGATAAAACGTGAGGTATCAAGGTAAAATATTCCATATTCAATTCAAGCAGTCAGCCACGTCTAAAGTAGAAAGGTCAGGAAAAATGAATTTCAAAAGCATAGAATGAATTTTCCAAGGCTTCTGGCATCCTTTTAGGAGTTCAGAAGATTTTTACCTTGTACAATGATCTCCAAAAATATGCATTGTTTGTTGAGTTTTCTCTGTAGATATCTCTGCAATTCATCACCATGGTTCTATACATCTCAAGGGTCACTGAAAAAGAGCATAAGATAACTCCCTTGATTTTTGTGGTTCTAAATCACAACAAAGTCATATTGCCATGTAAAAAAAAAAAAAACAAACAAAAAAAACCCAACAACAAAAACAAAAACCAAAACCACAAAGCAAAACAAGAAAACTCACTTTGCTGCTTCTGAACCACTGCTCATAAAAGAGCAGAATCTTTAAGATTCTCTGAAGATTTAAGAGGAATAGATCAACATCTGCAATATCAGAAAGACACGATGAACAGAGATGACAAAATAGAATACAGAAAATGTCATTCCAGCTAGTTAGTTGTGTGTTTTTAAAAAGTCAGTTGAAAAAGAACCAGCAATGCCCTGGTATTATATTCATCTGATTGAGTGAGAAGTAAGACAGAATGAAAAAGATGTTAATGCAGCAATTAGCTTGCTACAGGTGACTATTGCAGAAGTTTACACGTCTGCTGTTTTCAAACAACATACATACACAACCATTCAGGTTGGAAGGGATCTCTGTTAGGCCTCTATTCCATCCTTCTGTTCAAGGCAGGGCCACCTTTGAATTCAGATCAGGTTGCTCATTGCCTTGTCAAGCTGAATCTTGAGTCCCCACTGAGGCAGGCTGCACCTCTCTGGTGCAGCCTGCTCCTGTGTTTGTCCTCACGGGGAAAAGTTTTCTCATTATATCCACTCTGAATCTTTCCCTTTTCAGTTTATGCCCTTCATCTTCCTATCATGCACTTCTGTGAGGAGCTTGGCTCCACCTTCTCCATGGCCACCATATGGGCAGGCGGCTGTTATGTTACACTCACGTGTACACACACACACACACGTATATATCCAGGGCAAGCAAGTCCTGGTTCCTCAGCCTCTCTTCACAGGGCAAGTGCTCCAGCCCTGACCAGTTTGGTTGCCCTCCCCTGACCTTGCTCCAGTTTGTTTATGTTCTGTCTTGTACTGGACGAGGGGGTCAAAAATGGACTCAGTAATACTGATATGGTTTAACAAGAATTGAGTAAGGGAAATAATCACTTCCCTCAACCTAGCAACCATGCTCCTGTTGATACAGCCCAGGATGCTGTCAGAGTGCACTGCTGATCCCTGCCCAAGCTGGCCATCCACCAGGAACTCCAGTTTTCAACTTTCAGCTGGAGCAGCTACCCAGCCAGTCAAGTTCCCAGCTTATTCTACTACAGAGGTGAAGAAATCTGCCTTTGACACATATAGAACATATCAAGCAGGAAATATCCTAAGCATATTTGTTTGATAGATTTCAAAGTTGAAGAAAGATAGTTTTAAACAATAAATGCAAGAGCTGAGAAGTTGCTAACCTAGTGTACTTTGCACTTGCCCAGCCTTCTTGGGCAGTAGACCACAACATATCACTAGGTCCTACCCCTAATTTTGAAATGTTGAGCAAAATTAATTTTATTTTTTTTTCACTTGCTTCATCAGTTCCAGACTTCTGTAATTCTGGTGTTATGTAGCCATGAAAGGAAAAAATATTTTTCTGATACATGCATTGGTCACTGCAGATTGCAAGTGACTTTTAGTCTACAACAATGACAACACCACCAAAATCTTAAGAAAAAGTGTTTTCCAAATCTGAGTATAATTAAACGTCAGAATGTAAAAAGCATCAGATTAGCAAGGTACTGTATGTGTGTTAAAACAAGTGTCTAACAAGTTATATCATTAATAACAAAGTAAAACTCAAACTAGATGGATTAAAAACGTGCTTCTGCTTTCATTACAAGCCTTTCCAAAAAAAGATTTAAATAGGCATGCTCACCTAGAGACTTAAGAGTAAAATACAAAAGCCTAAGAGTTTACTTGGTTGACACAGTTCACATCATTTGGGCAAAGAATCAACGGATTTTTTTTGTTGCAACTGCCTTCCTCAGTCTTATACTTTAAAAGAAAATGCAAATTTCAGATTTTAGACATGTTATGTTTTCATACAAAGAGAAAAAGAAATACAGTACTACATGTAACACAAAGATTCCTGACTACAATGTCAAGATGCACTGATATTAAAACTTTGGTTTTAGCTGAGCTTCGCTGACACATCTCATTCAAGGCCTGCTATTAAGACATTTGGTACTTAATATTCTATTGCTAAACAGCCGCTTGGGAGAAAAAGATGAAGAAATCCAGGAGAACCAGATTAGTCATTCAATTACAGATTGAGCATAATTTACACTAGTACCATTGCAATAATTTATGTTTTAGAACCAAGATAATTTGATTTGAATACACTTTTCTGAGGAGAAAACCAAACAAAGCAATAGCAATAGTAACACTACCTAAAATGTATTTGGTACATTATAACTTCTAGTAATTACCGTTTTGCTAGCTCTACATAAATGACATGTCATCAAGTGTAATCAAATTGTCCCTAGATTTATACCGTGCTGAGATCTGAATCAGGCCTATCAAAACCATATACATGTCTGCTTTGGCCAGTTACTAAACCATACATAGAAAATATCCAGTGCAGAAATTTTCAGTAAAAATCTTTATGAAGCAACTCTGAGTTCTGGTAGTAGCCTGCTAAATGAAAAGGAAAAAAAAAAGCTTTCTTTTTTATTCACTGTGATTTTCTTTTAAGTTGTGGTGTATTTACAATTTGCATTAATTTTGTTGGAGAAAGTAAAGAAGATGATAGTAGGGACCCTAGAAAATGTAACTTTTTTGCACAAAGTAGTTCAGAGTGGCTTGCTTGTTTCTGTGAAGAAGTTAGACTGATAAAAGGATTTCACCGTTAGTTTAGAGAGAGCAAAAAAAATTTCAGTGATGACTGATTTATCTGATCAGCTTTCAGTTGTAGAAGATAATTCAAGAAATTGTTTGAATTCTGTAAGCCGTAGACACTCTTGAGGCAAACTGTTTTCCAACATGAGTGAGGTTTAAGTCAATTGAAATTGATAGAGTGATATACAGAAATAAAAGCTAAATAGATGCTTTCAGTTTAACTAGAGCTTGGTGGAACATTCTGAAATATGTGCTGTTGAAAATCAAAAAGCAAAGTTGCCATGGGTCTCTATGCAGTTCTATTTAAATACTCAATGTATATAGTGAAAGGATTTAAGCTTTCCTGGATCCAGTCTCTGTCTGCCGTGCTTCAAAGAGGTGAATTGTCCGTTCTGCCCAGTCTTTGACATGACTGATTATTGTGTGGATGTGATTAGTGTTTACTACATTTGAGTTAATATGCTAACAAACCCATATAAATGCTACATATGTTTACTTCAGCTTCACGCCATGCCTTTTCACCAGCTTGGATCATGAAAAGAGTAGTCTTGTGCACAGATAGCGGAAGTCTAGGCAAACATTTTCTAAAAAATTCTTAAGCAATGGTAGTCTTAGCCCAGAAAAGGAATTTAAAATCATACTAGGTACACGTGGATTTTTTTAATAGGAATTGAATGCATAAGTTGATCAGTGATCAAAATGTATCACATAACTGACTAAAGTAAATTCCCTATCCGTTAAAATTAGAGGGTAATCTCAACTTCACTGTTGTAAATCTAGAGCAAATCAACATTTAAATTTCTGTTAATCTCAGGCAATTCCATCATCTCAGTAGGATTGTTCCAGACTTGTATAACTATGTGAAATGATACAACCTGTCCTAAATTTTATTATTGCTTTGATAGACTGATGCACTTGCTGGAAAAACAAAACCAAAATCAACTTATTTTAATATCTGTTGAAAAAAAAAAAAAAGACAATATGCATTACAATATACTGGAGTCAGTAGTATTATAAAATTATAATAAATCCTTGTAATGTACACACCATGGCAAATCAATTTTGTATACCCTATCAAATTCCATTGTTTCTTAAAATGACATTTTCAAAGGGAAATTTTTCTGAAGAAAAAAGAAATTGCAGTATGCACCCCATAATTACAAAACTTACACATTACTTACTAGACTGTTTCCAATTTAAATTAACCTAAATCAATGGTAATTCCACTGAAGTCAAAGACATTACACTAGTTTTGCAGAAATCTGAAGAAACAATCATGCTTACACTGTCTAGAGAATATGGAATAACTTACAGAGGTTTTAGCTGTGTGTGAACACAGAAGTTTTGGAGAAGTAAAAAAAAATATTACCCAGATTATATATGATATTTTCTCCAAATCTGTAGTCATTGATTCAAAAGATTCATCACTTTCAAATTTATTTGTTTTTTAAAAAGTCTAATAAAAGATACTGTCCCATTATAAGTTGTCTCCATTGAGTAAATAAATGGGTTTGGACAGAATACTCTTTCCTTTAACATTGCTGCTTGCAAAGAGCAATGTCATAGGCATCATAATGCCTTACGGGAAAAAAAGTTTCTTTAAATAACTGTTGCACATGACTACAAAAAAGACATGTACTGTAGATTCCAGTATAAATTCCAGATACATTACTTTGAAGACTTACTCCGTCAGAGAAATGAGACTTTTGGATACAGGACAGTGAGCCACTCATCTGAAGAGAATAGAAGCTTGTCAAGGAAATGCAGTCTCATGAATATTTCCAAGTCTTTGTTGATTCCACGAATGCAAAAAAGAGGCAGGAGTCGCTATCAGAACACTCATAAGCAACTTGTGAAGGAAACCACATACTTAGAAAAGGCTTGCTAGCAAACTGAAACACTATTCAAGAAGATGTGTGCAAAGAAATGAAGTGACTGATACCACAAACTCAGCCAATGTGAGAATCAGCAGCTCCACAATACACATAAAATAGCTCAGCTATGAGCTCATTATTTAAAAAATTTAAAGGTTTCAGGTTCAGTCACCTGTCTTGGCAGAAAGCTGTGCAGCTAGTCATTCCTGAGCTATTTGGACTGTGCTCCAGACCCCCTCTCCTGTTTCCAGTAGGAGCTTGGCTCCAGAGCTGGAGCTCCAGAGGTTCCGAAGTGCTGCCCCATGCTGCCAGCTCTGGGCTGGATGAGGACACACCTAGAAGAAAGCCATCTCTCCATGAGTATGGGCCTGCTCGCGGGTCTGCTGGGCAGGGCAGCACCTCAGCAGCAGGAGGTTGTGTCCGAGGAAGGATAGAAGTTTCCTGTAGTAAAAAGCCCCAGGCTTTAGGAGGTCTTGAAAGGGTGGCTGTGAGGGCATGGGCAGGCAGGGAGAGGCGTTCTTGGGGCTGCTGGTGGCCCAGGTCTCAGGGGCAACTCTGCCCCTGCCCAGCCCTGGACCCCACTTGGACCCTGACCCCATCCCATTCCGCACCCCCCTGGTGGCCCGAGGCCTTGTTCCCACAGCCCCCAGTAGACACCAGCGGGATATTTTGAATGGGATCCTCCCTACTTTACAGCATTTGCCCTGTAAGACAGACCCCATGCCTTCACCTCTGTCTGCTAGGGAACTGCTAGGCTTTTCCCCTGAATCTAGGTTAGTAATTTTGAAGGAAGAGAATCATTTATCCTGAGCACCATCACCCAGGATTAGATGTACACTGCTAGAGCACTGCGATGGTGGGAGAGATTTGTCATGCCTACAGCATTAAAGATTCCCTGGCTTCAAACTGGGCATAAGGCATTTCTGCAAAGCCTTTGAATCCTTTCATTTTTTTTTACATTTGTTTTCTCAGCAGAAGTTGCTGGTCCCCGAGGTAAAAAGGAAGGTCTTATTCTGTGTACTCCGTAGTGTCAAAAGAATACATCTACACAGGATAAGATGAAATTTGTAAGCAGGTCATGTTTCCTACATGGCCCTGGTACATGCTGATATCTTATCTAAGAAGACTTTGAATAAAAGTGGTGTGAGATGATAGCAAGCAGAAGGGAAAATAAGTAAAGAAATCTGCAAACCAAGGCAAACTGCAACTGCTGTTGCCAAGAATATAGAGCTTCAGACTCCACTCATGAATACTTATGAAAAGGGTAAGCCTAAATCATCTTGAACATAAACCAAATAACGCCTGAACATAATTTCTAAAGATAAACTGTTTTCCAGACTTGAATGAAATATACCTTTACAGAAAGGTTTTAGGTGACCCAGCATCCAACAGTCCCTCTTCGCATTTCTGTATTATTATTCAGTCTTTGGAAAAGGACATACATGGACAAATATATTTATATGACAGGCAGGGGCTTGGAATGACACCCAACTGCTTCCAGTGGACTATTAAGTCTGTCAAGTGACCAAGCTTCAGCAGCACATGGAACCATCAATACCCATCTAGTAATAGATCTTGGAAAATGAATCTTGCTGTGATCCAGGAGAGTTGAAATACTTTGCTGGCTTTAACACTCCTCAAATTATTCTAATTAGATCACCAGGTATATGATTTCCAATGGTACTTTCTTATAGGGAAGCTGTACCAGTAACTCCAAATTTAATCCAGCCTAGAATACCAAGAGGGAAGAGGTGGGTTCTGAGGACAAAGCAAACCAAGTCACATAGACTTGAAAAAGAAAAGGAAAGAATGGAAAGAAACATAAAACTGTGATTGGATAAAAAGAATGCTCCTAGGCTACAACTGAGTTGTATCTTTGGATTTAAATGTGCCGTCTTAGTCTTTCTAACAATATAAGACAGTATCAATGTTGACTCTATCAGTATTTTACAGAAATCCACTGACAGCTAAAGCCTTTAAAGCATAATACTCTAAATGTGCACAGTGCTAGTTTCTGAGCTGATGTTACCATATCAGTCGACTCAAAGATGCTGATGCACGCACAATACAATAATGATGGCATATCAGACAAGCTAGAGAGTCTTAGACTGAAATGGATTGCCATGATCATAGGCTTAGTCTCCTTTGTAGCGGTGAACTTGAAACCTCAGTCAGGAACTTCAGCAGTAGAGGAAATCATCCCTGAATTATGTGCAAGTGAACATTTTTAGAAAATTTGCTTGTGAGTTTTGAGGGAAACATATGCACATGTACATAGCCATATACCACATGTACATAGGCATATACCATTAGTTGCTGTTACTGCACAGTTGAATAAAAAAGAAAACATACTCCAGTTATCTTTAATTTGCAATATGAAAGAAAATGTTAGAAAGTTATCTTTTTTTTCCATGCAATTTTGCTCCACTGAGAATGCCTTAGTTATGACTAGCTTGCTA
Source organism: Cariama cristata (assembly GCF_000690535.1). NCBI lineage: Eukaryota > Metazoa > Chordata > Aves > Cariamiformes > Cariamidae > Cariama > Cariama cristata. The sequence continues at coordinate 17,031 of NW_009619750.1, forward strand.
TTAGTTCAGGTGGGAGAAATAAGATTTCAAGAATTGCCTCTAATATCAGCTCTATGCTATTGGGAATATTCTGCAGAAGTAGACTAAAATTACTTCTGAATAAAATAATAAGAGATATTACAGCAAACACTTTTATTTTCTCACCCTGTACATAAAATTTTCCTGCTGCCTTATAAATATTCCAAGACTCTGACTTACATTGCAGACTTTTTTATAGACTATTTAACATAAGTAATCCCTGGCCAATTGGAATTCATCCGATAAGGTACACAGCGCAACAGACTGTGACACAGGCAGAAAGGCTACTATGTGCTGAAGGTGAATTTAGAGTCACATATAAGCATATATTCAAAATACCTACTTTTAAGATATAATTCGGAACCAGAAAATGCTGGATGTGCCTGAGCACCTCTGCTTCCCACCTAATCAGACCCTGCACATAAATAAATTAGATTTCAGTGAACAGCTAAAACAACTAAGTTTGCATGGTTTTATTTCATGTGCATAGGGTTGTTACTCTGATTTGATGATGCTGAAGCTCTAAAAGATTTATGAAATAGAAAGACTGAGAGTTTTGTCCTTGTTTGACAGTATATTTATATTGTGAATAATTTTAGACCTGCAAAGCATGCATACTTTGCACTATCAGTCATACTGGGTTTCTTATACAACCTTTCTGAACAATACATGGCTACCCAGAGTCCCTGATCCCTGACTTTCATATAAAACCAAGCAAAACCTTTGAACGTCTGGAAAAAGTCATAAAAAGAAGGCTCCAAACTCCCAGATGAGGAAGGAGTTCCCCAAATGGGAACTCTAGGCCAGCAGACAACAAAAGCTCCAACATCCAGGCACAGCAAGATGGGGCTGAGCTTGGTCTCAAGACAACCTGGCAAAGTCATCTTTAATAGTACAGACGCAATTCTTTAGCCAATAACCGATAATTGAGATTTCCCAGAAAACCTTCCACTGCAGTCCCATTGCTAGCAGTATGCAGAAACCTCAGTTTCAGTTTGCATTTGAGTATCCTTGGAGCCACAGCCTCTGGCAGCTGCAGAATCAAATGTTAGACCAAGTTAATTAGTTTATCAGCAGCTCAAATGTGAGAAACTGCTGGTTTTAATGTTACTTGTACTGCTATTGACTTGTGTTCCAATCATTATTCTGGTAAGATTGTAATGGAAACCGAGGCCTTAATTTTAAATATAGTTTGTCAGAAAAATAAAAAAAGATGAGGCTATACATCACTGACACCATTAACGGCAACTAATATGCACAGCCAGCTATATTAGTTAGTGACCTGCTCTAGAAGAATGGCTTCCAAAACAATAAATAATGAATAGATCCATGTAATGCAACTTGTTACAAGATTTTATCAGCAGGATGCATACTTGTTACTGTCGCAAGTAGTTTATTGAAAAATTCCTTTTGCAATGTTTATTAGTATTCTGAGGCTGAGTTTCCACCCAATAAATAGGAGAAAAAACACAGCTACAGTATTTCAGGTTTAATCTTTGTAACTTTGTTTAAAAGAGTTTTAGAGCAGGCTTTTCCAAACTGATTCTGATCAACAGCTGGCTCAAAGAGGAGAGTTCTTTAGGTATGCATATTTATTTCCTGCTAAAAATCAAGTTTACTTAGTTGAAAGTCCTAACAGAGGAGTGATCGGTTAGGAAAATCCTGGCTGTAACGTTTCGAAGAACTGCTGTGCCTGTACAGCTTGGATTGGGAATCACCTTCTCTAGGAATGCCTCCTGTTCTCAGGTTTGCTTCAGCCATGAATCAAGGCAGAAACTGAAGCAGCAAGAGTTTCACATAATGAAAACTCACAATCTTTCTTACCAAAAGCAAGTGTTTCTGCATTTGTTGATTAAAATACTAGCTTCACTTCAATCTTTGTTCATCTAAACTGCCACCATCTCCCACACAAGTGACTGTCAATATACATCAGGCAGCTAGATTGTAGCCTGTACTGATCTACCTGAGCTCAGCTATCTCTGTGGGATGTCCATCCAGACCTGCTTACAAGACTGATGAGCCCAAAGCAGAGAAGACTGTAGATGAGATAAACTATTTGAGTTCCAGTGTAGTCTTATTTTATGTGATACTGGGATATGCCATATTTAAATAATTCTCATAATGTAACACACAGATTCAAAGGGCTGGAAGAGAGATGGGACTCATGAGGTGCTCCATCCAGCAATCATGAAAATAGAAATGTGATACATTCTCTATTCCTCTTTAGACAGCAGAAACAGCTTCAAAGGAACTGAAATAGTGAAACAAGCCATGATACATATTTTCATTCAGTTTACTCAGACTTCTATTTTTTGATTTACATAGAAGTTCAGAATGGTTCAGAAGAGGATATTTGCATGTACAGACAAGACATTTGCATGTACAGCATCTTTCTTCTCTCTCTTATGTTTCTTTCCCCAGGCTGTTTTTTCATTCATGAAACATTTTGGTACTATTTTTTTAAATAGATCTGATAAGCAGTTACTCTCCATTTGCCTGTCCTTCTCTGAAATTAATAGGTTTATCCCAGAAATATCTGAATCAAAGCTTTAATCTGAAGCTTGTAATTCTTAGTTTTACAATGCCCCAGTATTGGTTACATCATTGTGAACATTTTTTTTTTTTTCAATTAAAGTGTCTCCATGGCTGACCAGTGCATTTGTACTGTATAGCTAAACAAAGTAAAACAAATATTAGAAGAAACTACAGAACATATTGACTAACCAAATGTCAAAAAGCATGCATAGAAGTTTAACATGTGGCCAACTAAGGAAAAAAAAACTTTAACCATGTATATTACACAAATTTACAGACATAATGCTAGATTATGTTTGCAACTTTCTCAATAATTAGAAATTATTTGCTGTCCTGGTCCATCTTTAATGAAAATAATTTGATCAACTTTTTAAAGCCTAGCTATTGAAGAAAACATGACCCAGAGACTGTTCTTAGCATTATGGATGACTATATATTCCCTGAGAAAAAGAATGATACGAAGAGCAGGTGCGATGCATCTCTGACAATTTCATTGGTTAGTAGAACAAGCATTAACTGTTTATTATAGAGAAACCGTATAATTCTAAAATATTATAATCTACTTCTGGGGAAAAAAAAAATCCACAACAAAATCCAACCAACAAAACCAAAAAACCCAAAATCCAACCAATAAAACAAAAAAATTCCTCTATAATCATGATAGACATCTTGGAGCAGTGTTCTCCTGAGTAATTAATAATTTTCCGAATATTTTTATATTGAGCATAATTCTCTTCCACTATAGAGATTTTTACCATTCCTTTGTTCTAGTCCATCACTAACATCTATTTTCTGTAGTTCTATTCACAAAATTCTCAGTCTAGATTGGAGTGTTCTATTAACAATTTAAGGTAAAGTACAGATTTTAAGGTTTGCATTCTGAATATTTAAAAATAACTATGGTATTTCTAGGAACGCAATTTTTTCTTTCCTTAATATTCTCATTTATCTCAATTACATTCTCTAGGTTGCAAAATTTCCATACTTTCCTGTAAAAATATTTTTATTTAAATACTTTGTGTTTTCAAACTGTACAGTGTTCTACCTGATTTTTTCAGCCATCTCTGCTTCTTCTGTGGAAAAATACCAAGCCCTATGACTCAAGACTACGATTTCTTGAAATAAAAGCACAATTACACGAGTGGACTGTAAAGCATACATTTTAAGATAAAGGTTCACAAAAATACAGGTGCATACTTCCTCTGTTTGCATGAGTCCAGCAGTAATTATTTTCATGTCTTACAAGTGGGTCTCAGCTTCATTTTGAATAACACACCCTTCACTATGGACAAGGTGGAGAATAGTCAAGTTCCTTATTCACTGGGTTACAGCTACAGAACCGGGAAAAGAGCTATTTGCAATTTAAGCTCCAAGTCTTGTCACTAAAAGGACTTCTAGTGAAGCAGAATTTAAAGCACAAGTTTACTTTGCGTTAGATTTCACAGAGGAATCAGAACTGGAGCAGATAGCAATGCAACATCAACTTTAAATAGTCCTGTCCTTTTAACAGGAGTAGCTGTCTCCTGCCTTTGGTGTACGCATTTTCATAACAGTTCTAGAAATCAGTAGAGCTCATAATCTCTGTCCCTCCCAAAAGTGTTGCAAAACACTTAAAAAATGTCTGAAACAAAGGAGGGTTTCTATTTCACAGCCACTAGAAAGGTACCGTACCCTAGATTTACATCAGTATGCTGGCCAGCTCTTCTCTCACGCTGTGTAAAGTGTAGATCTTCTTGACAGATACTTTGACTGAGCAGAAAAGTCCCTACCTGACCTCAAATCAAAGAGAGGTAATGGCCAATGAGTACCATGGGAAAAACTTATTTCTCTGTCTTCGTTCCAGTCCCAGTGCCAGCTACCTTCAAAGTCACTCTTGCATCTGCAGCCGCAAAATAAAGGAACCTCTGACTGTCGAAACAGGTGGTTAAGTCCCTAGCTACTGACTTTACAGTAGCTAGGGTTTTAAAATATTTTTAAATGAGATTTTTTTTTTTTTTGAGATGTGGATTTTGAGAACATAAGTGAAAATTTCACTGTAAAAACAAATATCAACAACTTTAAAGAAGGTTTAAGATATGGAAGATCTTCAAAAACATTTATTCTGTGTTCATAACAACAGTAAAAATTAGTGAACAGTCATAGAACAACCCTATTTCATTATTATTTCTACTTTATTTCTATTTCATATCTCCAACGGTCGCAAAGCAGCTTCCTTTGTTTAATCTGGGGTCAGAATACCCAGCAGGACAGCATTTCTCTCAGAGATATTCCTCCTCATTTCTATCTCTATTTAGTTAACTTGCTTATATTTTTTATTCCACCCTATCCTTTATAAATATTCAATTAAACACCTAAACTCACCATTTGAGATCTAGAAACAAAGATGCTACCAGGAGATTTGCTGCTTTGTATTCCTCCTCTGACCAGCTCAACAGAAGCCTTGATGGTACTGCC
>NW_009619750.1:22107-24718 GCF_000690535.1 Cariama cristata
GAGTTTTGGGTAGTGGGAGGGCTGCAGGGCGGCCTCCGTGAGGAGCGACCAGGGCTGCCCCGTGCCGGACACAGCCGGTTCCAGTCAGCTCCAACCGACCCCCGCAGGGCACGGCCCAGCCCCACAACCACCATGGCGGTGCCTCGGGGAGAGCCGGGGTGAGGAAGGGCAAAACGACAGTGAGGGGTGAGAGGAAAAGTGTGAGAAGCAGCCCTGCGAGCTCTGAGGGGAGAGGAGGAGGAGGGGGAAGAGGTGCTCCAGGTGCCTGAGTAGGGTTCCCCTTCAGCCCCTGGAGAGATCACGCTGGAGCAGGTTTATCCTGCAGGACTGATGCCTGGGGAGAGGATGCCATGCAGGAGAAGGGGAAAAGGTGAGGAGGAGGGAACGGCAGAGAGGAGCTGCGAGAGTACTGACCACAACCCTCAACTCCATATTTGCCCTTGGCAGGGGGGAGATAGAGCAGTTGGGAATGAAGTATTTTGGGGAAAGTGCTGTTTTAAGTTTTTCTCTTTGTTTCTCTCTACACAAATCTATTTAATGGGCAATAAATTGAATTTTCTCCAAAGTGAGTCTGTTTTTCCCATAAAAGTAACTGGTAAGTGATCTCCCAGTCTTTATCTCAACCCATGAGCTTTTCCATCCTATTTTCTCCCCTTCTCCTGTTTGAGGAGGGGGAGTGAGTGAGCAGCTGGATGGGCATCTGGCTGATGGCCAAGGCTAAGCCATTACACCTCTGTGTGTTACTTGTCTCCTCTCCACCTCCATCTGCTAATGCTTTTTTTTTTTTTTTTTTTTTTTTTCCCCAATTAGCAAACTATCATCATTAAAACAACAGTCTCGCATTTTTTTTTTTTCCCAGATCTAGCAGCAGTGTGACTTACAGATGTCCATCAACATGTCCGTGTGCCTTTATTGGGGATGCTGACAGAAAGTTGTCCTTGAACAGTTACAGAGCTCTGTTTCTAATAAGCACACAGAATGTCTATGCAAGGCAGCTTAACTAATGTATGTTCCCACGCAGCTATGCATTCCACTCCTTAAACCAGGAATAGTTAGTTACTCAGAGATATCAGTCAAATACATTCTTCAGTTGGATAAGAAAGTTCTTTCAGTGTTTTTTAGGGCTTATAAATTAAGGTGTTTCATCAAAAAAGGACAACAAAAAACGGATTTTAACAGTTTGAACCTCTCCATTCACATTTACTCAGATTTCCTTTGATCAGTATTTCTAATGTGTAATCCTATCTGTTGTCTATCAGTTCGCCAGGTTTTCAGGCATGTTTTGCCTCTATTTCCTGATCTCACTTAGCTTCTTTCTACTAAATTGACCTATATGTTCTGATCTCCAAACCTCCTTTATATATCGTGAGAAAAAAGAAGCATGTGCTCAATTTTTTCTCTTCCTTTTGCTGTTCTTTACAGTTACACAGCATTTTCCAGTGCTGCTTTGAATGTCAGAAGGGAGTTGAGAATAAAAAACAAAGCAGCTGAAAAAACAGATTCAATTTAACAGAATGAAACAGCCAACAAACTTTCAAAATAGACTGTCAAATAATTAGATTCTAGCAGAAAATCACAGAATTGCCACTGCTAGAAATATTCAGAGGCTACACAGACTGGATATGAACATCCTACACAAATGATTTAGAAATAATGAAATGAAACAGCTATGGACAGAAGATAGCCTAGGTAACAGAGCAGAGAATTCTCTAGTTCAATAGTCACTTTTATGATATTCTCTGGAAAATAAACAACCCATTGTAGCTGGCAAAAAGTATGACCTACGAAACTTTCCTACAAACACTAAATTTAATTCTGTGTCACAACTAGCTTGGATATTATCCCTATTAGTTTTGTCAGCAACTCCCTTTTAGACTGAATGTATTAGCTCAGATTTGCCCTTCTCTCTTCTGTTAGACTAGGAACAGATGAGCCTTTGTCAACTACTACCATCATGATACTAATCTCAGAATGCCTCTACATTCCATATGCAATTTTACAGCCACATGAAAACCACACTTACAGTAGATGCACAATTTTTAGATAAGTCTTCTTTCTCAATTCTTATTCCACAATACTGTTTTCAGCTGAGGAGAACTGGAAAATAATGTAAAACTTAATAACATACACATTCAACCATCTTTGACTAATGCTAGGATTTTAACAAGGAAGAAATATAAACTTTTGCAAAACAAGATATCAGGATACTTCTGCAAACATAATTTAATTTTAAATTTGATCATCATTCACTCTTGATTGCAATTAGAGTTCAACATATTAAATACCATCTGTTTTCTAAACATCAAGGAGTAGTCTGAAAAGCTCTTTCTAAAGAAAAAAAAAAAACAACACAAAAAGCAAACAAAACTTTGTGCCAGCTTGTTTATCATTGCTTTGTATACGGGATTTTTAATCTTGTAACAAAGGAAAAAAAAAGTTGACCAATAAGATAATAAATGAATATGCTAAAAGGATGAAAATACAACAAAGAATAAACTTTTTCAGAAAGATCTGAGCTTACACATACTTCCCTTTTGCCTACATTTACATCTAAGTAGACCAGGGAAATCTAGAGAAAAATACAATTTAAAATAATTTTTTTAAAACTCTC
>NW_009619751.1:0-252 GCF_000690535.1 Cariama cristata
AGAGGCTGAGGGGGGTCCGGGGGTCTGGCAGGAGGGAGGCGAGCGCTGCAGCTGGAGGAGAACAGGCAGGAGCGAGCGGGCCAAGGGGGGAGAGAGCCCGATGCAAGGCAGAGCCCTTGGCCATCAGCAGCGCTGGGGCCGTTGCAGACCATGAGCAATATTTTCCTTTCCTCCTGTGGGCCAAATCCCTTCCCGAGCAGTGATGCTCAGCGTTTGGAGAGCGGTGGCACAGTGACACCCAGAGGACAGGCC
>NW_009619751.1:326-2566 GCF_000690535.1 Cariama cristata
ATGTGGCTCGGGGGCAAACGCTCCCCTGCTGTAGCCTGCTTCGGTGCCGGACACATCTCACGTGAGGAGAGTGAATAATTCATTTCTGTTCTAGAAATATGTATTTCAATATCGAAAACTAACACTGTTTACTTCCAGGAGATGAAGTCACCCCCTGGGCCCTATAAATATTTATATAAACCCAGGCAAAAAATATGTTGGTAATTTAGTATGTCTTTAAAATATATGTTGCGTATAAACGAGCCCATATTTAATTAAATCTATTGCTGCATTGTATATGGCTGCTGCTCAGCCATTTACAGTCACATCAATACATTTAAAGTTCAGATTAGCAGAGGACTGAAGCGACTGAATATAAATCTAAAGCCACGCTTTGGCAGAGGAGGACGTTGCTCTGGACCCCTCACCAGCCCTGTAAGATGGCCTTTTCCCTGCGCTGGTCTGAGTCCAGCTGGGGCAGAGCTGGCCAAGAGCTGATGGACGCGGGTCCTGCCTGCTTTGGGATGAGCCACAGGTCTGCCTCACCTGCTTGGACCCCTCCTGCTCCGTGTGGCCTCTCTCCATAGGGCTTGGTGAGATGATTTCCCACTTGGAGGAGATGCTGCCATCAAGAGACAGCTCAGCATGGTCCCCACACCGCCTCTGCCTGTCCGGGCACTGGTGCGAGGTGCTCAGACACCGATGCCACAGCCAGAGCAGTGCCATGGCCATGGGAGAATCATGACTTCATGTCGACTATCCAAAAGCAGGGTCTCGAGGTGTAGGACTTGTTGTGCCCTCACGTGCAGGTGTCCTCAACACTGTCCTCCAAATGCCCTTCAGGATCAGTGACGCTCGGGGCTTCTTCTCCTGTTTGAAGGGAGCCAAGCAGACCAGGTCCTGGAGGTGCCTACCCCTCTCCAGGGAGCCCAGGGTGCCTGGCGCAAGGAGGAGCATCTCCACTGCAGGGAGGGTCGGTCATCCTCCCACGTTTCTCTTTAATAAGCTGCACTGGAGCGAGGTCCTGCGCCAGGGGCCCTGATCCCTGGTCCCACCCCAGTTCCCATCAGAGACCCTGGCCGGCCACAACTCACTGGTTTTGGATCAAACTTGCAGCCCCCTCTGAATCCCTTTCTCTTTCTGCCCCCTCCGAGGGGAAAAATGAAACGTGATGCATGTATTAATGAAACACTGAATTGGCTGCTCCCGCCAGTGAGGTGTACCCATAATAAAGCTCATTTTCAAACGCATCCAGTAGTATGGAATAACCAGCAGTCTCTATCAACAGATCAATTTTGAAGCACTCAGCTCCCCAAGCGAGGCGTCGGTTGAACTGCCGCCACATCTCATCCCCTCTGCCCCGGCTGCTCTTTGCAGGACGCGAATGGTGCATGGTGCATGCTGCATCGCCACGCAGCAGCTGGCCGGTCCTGACCCGTGTTGCTGGCTTTCTGCTGAGAGATCGAGTGTCTCTTTATTAATAAAGAGGCCTGGCACCCAATGTGCCTCAGTTTCCCACTTGTGCATCCCTCCCGGTGATGCCCCAGGACTACCACCGCTAGCGGTCCCTCAGGACAGAGGGCTCCAGGTCCGGTGCTTCCCAGCTTGCACCCAGGTCCCTCGAGCGCCAGCCATTTGCTTTGGCCACTGTTTCCTTTTTGCTTCATTTTTAAAGGTTTTCTCTGACCTCTCTGTCTCAGCCAGTGTTTCAGAGACCTCTTTGCCCCGGTTCCCTGGCAAGCCCCGATGCACTCAGACTGATTCTGGATGTGTCCAGCTTCCATCTCAGCTGATGATAGCATTCGCTTGCGTCTCGCTCGTTCCAGATCCCTCATCAACTTTTCTTCACTCCAACGTATAAATTATTGGTGGACCCCAAGCGCTGCCCCACGTTTCCTCTGCAAACTTCCCCACCTCACGGCTTGCTATGGCAGAGCTCAGGGAAACCACAGACGCTGCTGAAACTCGGACACAGCCAAAATCCTAACGCTCTCAGCGTGGCCGATTTAACCCGCCCGGTGCCGGGGCTGCCGCGGTGGCCCAGCAGGAAGGGCAGGGGAGCTGCCGGGCTTCCTTCGCCTGGCACAGACGTTTCCCACGGGGACCCTCCCCGGCGTCGAGTCAGACACGGGGTGCTGCAGTGCGAAAGCTCTCCCTGCCTTTGTTTTCTGTCTCATTTTGGGCATGCTTCACAGCAGGCAGGCCACCGACAGCTTACACGTGCTCTCACCGGCTCGGCGCTCGCCCGTGGTCCAGGGCCC
>NW_009619751.1:2576-4444 GCF_000690535.1 Cariama cristata
GATGCACAGAAAGATGAGTTTTCACCTCTGCGATGGGTCTGAAGTCTGAGGATGTTGTTTCAGGTAAGGGTCAGCCCAGGACTCGGCCGCTGGAGGAGACCCAAGAGCCCTGTGCCGCTGCACTCCCAGTATGGCACCAGTTTGGGGAAGAGGGCAGCAAGTGTGCCAACCGCGTGCAGACCCACTGCCGGCCCCTGGCCCCTTCGCAGGCAGCAGGCTGGCCCCAGGAGAGGAGCTGGGCAGCGAGGAGCGGAGCAGAATGCGGTTCCCGAGCACGCAGGGGCGATGCATCGTGACGGGGAGGAGTTCTCCCCAACATTTATTTAACCTGCTGAGAGTCACTTAGTGAGTGACACGGACAGTAATGACAATGTTCGTCACGCGTTTAATGTGTGTGAGGAGCGCGGCCGCGGCTGGTAGAACTAGGACAGCAAATTAGGAACCGGGAGACGTTTATTGTTGTAATGGGAAGTGGCAGGGGCTGAACAACCCCAGTGACACCCCTCTCGCCACCGCCACCTCACGGACGAGACAGGAGTGGGGGGGCAAGGAGCCCGGCCAAACCCTGGGTAAGGTGGGGAGGATTTTAACACCCGTACCCCGACTCTGCCTGGCATTGCTTAAAGGCGTCGGCATGTTCGGCTCCCGTAGATGGAGGGGCTGCGGTAGTCCCCCAGGTGAGGACACGTCCTGTGGCGTTGTGCGCCCTGCGAGGAGCTGCTGCCTCTGAGAGACGTGAGGGCTCCTCCGCAGGGAACACAGCCCCGTGAAAAACATTGTCCCTGGTGCTTTGCAGCCACGCGTAATTCCGCAGATTGGCAACATCTCGGAGCCTTTGGAGCAGGAGCTTTCAGGCACACTGTCTCCAGAGCCCGCACCAGGACAGCACCAACACTGCTAGGGCACAAGGGCAGAGCAGATTAGAAATTGGGTCGGGACGTGGGGTGAAGATCCACGAACAGGCTGCAGGCAGGTGCTGGCTGCTCAGTTAAAAGCTGAATACTGGAACGGGACGAAGGTTAGTGCCAGGCCAGCGGCTCTTGGGTCGTGGTTGACGTTCAGGTTACTAGGAAAATGGAACTGAAGTTAAAGTGTGGGTTGGCATTTGAGTCGGAGTTGAGAGCCAGGGTTAAGGGTAAATTATCTTAATATTTGTTAGGTTTATGGGCGGACACGTGCTGAGGTTGAGTCAGGGCATGTGGGACTGTGATGCTCAGATGTTCTCCAGCGTCGCCCACGGGTCAGTCAGGAAAAGATCCCGGGTTTCACTGACAGTGCTGTTCCAGCGGAGGCAAAGGCATCGGTGAGCACCAAAGCCAGCAGCCAGGACGCGTTCCCTGCGATGTCCTCAGCCAGGCCCCATGATGGATCTGGCTGCGGGCTTGGCAGGGCTGGCTCGGAGAGCTGGACCATCCCGTCCCCTGGCTCCGCTGAACCTCAGCGGGCTGCTGATGCTGCAGACTCCAGGCAGTCCCCGGGACGTGGCACAGGTGCAGACGTCTGCATAACCCTCTATAGCCTTGTTACACGAACTCACAGAAACCTTATGACTTTTCTGCTGGGGACAAGACACCCTATAACGAAGCAGATGGCTGTGGGCAAGGGAATGGGTCAAACCTTTGACCGGTCGGATACCGAGGTGTGTGCAAAGCATCTCACACACAGATAAAGGTGAGTCTCTGGGATCCGTCAGATGCCCTGATGGATGTGGCCTCCATGAGGATGCCTACAGATGGCCAACACCCCTCCGGCAGAGACTGGCCATCCTGCCCAGGAGTTTTTTGGTCAAGACATACCCCATTTCAGACCCCAATTCAGAAGCTTGTTTAGCAACACATCACTGCAGTTGCACCTGTAAGAGGGAAAGA
>NW_009619751.1:4454-8195 GCF_000690535.1 Cariama cristata
ACCACAGAAGGCCTGAGGCAAAGTCCAACCACTTTCACCTCTCGTCCTGAAGGTGATGGACAGACTTGGCATCACCAGAAATGCTGTGACTCCTGCAGCAGACGGATGTCAAATAAGCTGTTCCCAGCTGTGCCCTTCTCAGGAGCTTTAACAGAACCCAGGCTAAACGCTAAAGCCTCCCCAGGGTGCCGGTTATCATTCAACCTGGGAATCTAATTATTTTTCTAAACACCGCTGTGCCAGTTCTTGTTTCGGTTCCTGGGCAGCGAGTGCCATCCTTGGGCTCACCAGGCACATGGCTTTCACCTGCCGACCATCTCGTGCAGGACACGGGTGTGCTCTCCCCTGCCACGGGTACGGACCTGCGCCGGTTCTCCTGGTACCCGCGGGTGCACGTCCTCCCACACCGCTGCCGAACCACCGCCTGCCACAGGGCTACATTAGCACCTGGCTTTTAAACTGGTAGAAATCTTTAAAAAATCTGTTGGCACAGAAAAAGTCTCATTCCATCTGCAAGAGTAAATTACCTTAAGGATTAAATAAAGAACAAACAAAAATGTTGCTGTGGAGAATGCCGTGCATGGTCAGCACGCCTGGAGCCCTCTGTTTCAGCGAAAGAAAAGGATAAGTAATTCCGAGTATGCAGCAAGGTACATCCACAAAGACTCTGCCCAGGTGAAACATATATTAGGACTCATTCAAAACCCACAGGTGTTCACACAGCATCAACGTGTCACTTCGGTACAGACACAAATGCCTACAGTGTACCTCTTAGAAGCATCTTCCTTTGCCCTGTAGATTGGATTTTGCCTGTGGGTTTTGTCGGATAATTATTATTTTGCACTAGTTTATTTAAGCACTTACTTATCATTGCCAGCACATCAAATAATGAGTTCTGTATCCCCAAAGACTAAATAGCAACATGCTGCAAAATACAGGGGAGGAAATAGAGTCGAGTTTTGCAAAGTTTTTAATTAACATTTTGATACTGAGAGAGGTCGCCTGGATAGCTGGTGATCAACAGCTGAACGTTGCACAGGATGATTTTTGTTCTTCAGGGCAACCTTACTCCTCCTTGTTAAGAGAGGTGAGGGAAGTTCCCCGCATCCCTGTCGGAGCCGGGTCCAGGCGCCTTCCTGCCTATGTTGGGCACAGGACAAGGCGGATGCCTGGGTGGCTGTCTGTACAACAGGCACAAAACAGCCCAACGCGGGGGGCTGAGCTGTTAAAAACCCTGGCAAAGAGGGAGATTGCTTTCTCTGCCTCAAAAGGGTGGCCACAGCACGGAAAAGAGTTTAAAGCGCTGCCCTTGCCTTGCAGCCCGGGGGGCAGCCCGGTGCTCTGCTGTCCCTTTGCACAAAGGCCGGTGACCCCGGTGTACCGACGACGCAGACCCCCCCTCCCGCCCCGAGCCCCCGGGGTCCCACAGGGCCCGGCCACGGGCAGCGTTGCACAAGCTTGTCCCCAGCCCTGGGGCACTTTACATGTGAGTACGGCAGAGACACCTCCTCCGTGGGAGGAAACCCCCAGGAGACCCCACCACGGGCCCCCCTGCACCCCTGCTTTGTCGGTGTCCTGCATCAGCCGAGGCTCGTGGGCTGGCTCGGGGAGCGCGCTGCGAAGCGAGCACCGGCTCGTGCGGCTCTCGGTGCCGAAGGAAATCTGGAGGGAGCACAGCAAGCTGCACTCAGAACAACCGATGCCATCCACATCGCTTCTTCGCTTAAGCGCAGCCCTTCATCCCCGCGCACCCCTCCACGCAGGAAGGACGCGATGCCCAGAGCGTCCACGCACCCTCACCCGGGGTGTCTGCGGGATGCAGCGTGCAGGCTGTCAGGGGCTGAAGCTAGCAGGGGAATATTGCCAGCCTCTAGCTCAAGAAAACCAATTAGGTGCACAACGGTGACTCAACGAGATGTAATAATGCCCTAAAAAAGGGGGGGACTTTAATTGTTGATCTGCTTTCAAAAAAATGCAACTCTTTAGTGCAGCCCCTGCTGTACCTGGCAACAGATCACGTACCTGGACCTAAAACATCACCAGGGGTTGGAGGAATTACAGGCCAGTCAGCTTTGTATTTGTTCCTGGAAAATGTTTTCAAACTGTGATTAAAAATAGGCTAATGGAGCACAGATGGGATGACATGGATTCCATGAAGGAAAATGTGTCAGTCTCTCCAAAACATCCCCGATACTGCTCCTGCTTCCAACAGGGGGTACGGCCTTTTGGGGCTGGCCGGGGGCTGAGCAAGGTGCGGCACTAAAGACAGGCAAGGGGCCAGGAGAAGAACACCGCTATGGAAAAAAAACTGACTCAGAAAAGTTAGGGGATTTAATCTTCAATTTTTTGTGAACACTACCACCGTGGATCTCATCACTGCGTATGTTAATGTTTTCCGCAGTGATCTGGAAAGGAGAAAGCGCTGGGAAGCAGCGCCCAGTCCGCAGATGACATAGAGGGAAGTTAATCAAATCCAGAAAAACCCGTAAGCACCTCGGAGAAACCTAAGCCAGGGAACCGGGTGATGAGTTTGTAGCTTAATATCTGCTTCAACAAATAAAAACTGCAGCACACAAGTTTCAGCGAGTGCAAAGCCCAGCTCCGAAGCGTGCCGCAGTCCCTACCAGGGTAGAAGTGAGCTAATTTAAAGAGAAAAAGAGCTACTATAATGATTAGGACCATGGATCCTCCTATAACGATTAGGACCGCGTGTGAGCTAAGAACAGGGGATGTTGTATGCCATTGTGGTAGCAAATGGCATCGGTGAGAAGACCCGGTTGTAGGAGACGCTCTTGGAGTACCTGGTCTGGCAATTAATTTTTAGTGGGAGGACAGGGATGCGGGAGGAGGCAGCAGCTGTGGTCCATTTGCCTGGGTGGGGATATTTCATGCTACTCAGATGAAGTTCTGGAGACCTTGCCTGTAACTCAGGAAATAAAGGGGATTGCATGGAAGAAGACTCTGACCCCAGGTGCTGTTCCCCGTCCTGCCCTCGGCGTCCTGGGCTATGGGACCGTGTCCGACCAGACCCACGGCCCCTGCAGCCCCTGTGCCCGTGCTGGGAGCCGCGCGATAAAATGCATGGGTTGGTTGGAGAGTCCTGGGAGGAGGTGGTGGGTGAGCAGGGAGGCTGCAGAAACTGCTGGATTTTGGAGCAGGAGCGGGAAAGGGATTTTCCAGAGGGACCATAAGGGATGGCTGGGGAGCCACAGCCCCACAGGCTCCAAGGCAGTGTGCCCCAAGGCCACGGTGAGTGGCACGGCCGTGCAGCGTGGGCTGGAGGTGTTTGCCCACAGCTCGGGCACATGGAGCAGCCACCTGCTGCTCCACAAAACCGCGGCCCCACAGCAAAGTCCTGGGAGGGCAAATGAACGCGGGGTGGGGAGGGGGCAAACGAGGCAGGACCCGGCTCCGGTGGGGGCCCTGCACTGTGCCCGCTGGGACCCGGCACGGCCTCCTCGCTGGGGAAGGGGCTTTACCTGCAGATCCCAGTGAAACCGCCCCAACCTCCACCTTAACGTTTTGTCTCACCAGCTGCTGCACCAAGGGCTGCTCGAAGCATCCACGGCGCAAGCCTTGGCAGAGATCACCCTCCAGTGGCACTGGGAGGCCCGTGGGAGCCCCACGCCTGCTGCCGGCTGCACACTGGGCACAGGAGGGGTCCAGGCAACCGGGCAGTGTGGCAGAGACCCGGGGCGAGGGGGCCTGGCAGCAGCTGGAGGGGGGGAGCTCCGGTCCAGG
>NW_009619751.1:8348-8799 GCF_000690535.1 Cariama cristata
TGTCCGCGCCCCCCCGCCGGCCGGTGCCCCAGCCGCTGTCACTGCTCTGGCTTTATAGGCTCCCAAGAGCGCACCTGGGGTGGACAATTTTGTAAAGAGATGGTGATCCTTATTCGTATCGCTGGATGTTAAGCGAGAAGACACAAGGCAAAGGCGTTTCCTCCCTTGCCCGTGCAGCGTGGGTGCCTGGCCGTCAGCCCCGTGGGCTCCCGGCGTGGTTCGCAAGGCGAGGGCAGGACCAGGCACCCCCGGTTGCTGCAGAGGCTGCAGCGAAACCCAGGGCTGGGTGGCTGCACAGCAGCTCGCAGGAGTCCCCAGCAAGCGAGAGAGCAGAGGAAATCCCAACCGTACGAGGCATCTGGCCGCCCCTGCTGCCAAACTTGTCCACCGCTCCTCCGGCCCGGCATTACATCAGCTGCGGGGCGAGGCTGCTTCCTTCTCGGACAGCCTC
>NW_009619751.1:8882-10918 GCF_000690535.1 Cariama cristata
TCAACTATTTCATGGCTAAAAAGTTCCTGCCTGGTTTTTGCGGCAGTGGGAGCCGCCGGGACAAGCAGGGGAGAAGAAGAAAGGTCCCGTCCCCCTGGTGACCCCCTCCAGGATCCTGGTGTCCCCATCATCAGCAAGTGAGACTCATCCAAAGCCCTGACACCCAAAAAAACTCCCCCCGCCCCCCGAGGCATCACCTCCAGGGCATGCCATGTCCCCTTCCTCTGGGAAGACGCTCTGCTGCGGGGCGGAGCGGAGCTGGAAAAGCATCCCTTGCAGCATCTGTTTGCAATCAATGTTTGCAGAACTGGCTAAGCTCCTTCCCGGCCAGTAGCCAAGTGAGCCGTTTCCCACAGGATGACCAGCCCAGCGCTCCGTGCGCCGGGGTTTCGCATGTCCATTCCAGCCAGTTGCATCCCTGGAGCAGCGCCTGGCTCTCGGCTCTGCCCACGCCGCGGGCTCCGGCCCTGGCAGAGAATTGAGACCCCACACCTGAGAGGAAATACCCCGGTGCAGGCATGGGCCCACGCTGCTCCCACGCTGCTTCCCCACGGGATTTCTCCCCTGGGACTTGTCCGGCCGCTCCGGAGCTATTGCAGGGCTGTGGCTGCTCATTTCCAGCCCTGCTCTTAATGTACTGATCATCATAATAATACGGTGACTTCATTATGCAGCTTACTTCACATTTAAAGGGCCATTTTAGTTTTCTCGCACCAAATATTTGACAGAAGATTTAGGGAAAACACACTCCATTTAGAAAAAAGCCAATTTAAGTTGCTAAGCAACCAGATTTTGTGATTTATTAAGGCTCTTGCGCTGTGTGATGGTTTCACGAATCCGCTGGCTCCCGGAGCCAGGTGAATACCTGAGGATCTCCGCCTGCACACAACAGTGAGGTGTTCGGACCTCTCCAGTTGTACAGAGAGGCCTGAAAAGGAGGCCAAGGGCACACAGAAAGCAAAATAAAAAGCCCTTGCTACTTTACCAGGCTTAAAATCCCCCTGCTCGCTAAGCCAGCCTCAAGAGCTGGGAATGAGCCGAAGCAAACACCAAACACCTCGGCATTGCTGCCGTAACAAACCTGCATCACGAGGCAGAGCAAGAGGAAACCGCCCTGAAACCAGAAGAAAATTGCATTAATTCATGTTTAGGTAGGGTTCCCTGCCTGCACCCCTGAGCGCCGGCAGGATCATGCCCGGGTGTGCGTTGCAGCTGTTAGGAACAGACAGTTTAAACCTGGCTCTTGAATTTTTCTCTGTAAGGAAATCTTGAAATAAGCGTATCTCTGTTGGAAAAGCCACAAAAATAGGCACATTGTCCGTGTGTGTTCTTCCTCGTTGGGCAGTAGGAGAGGTCAGTGCCGGGAAAAAAAAAAATGGGCGGGGGACGGGAGGCGAGCGGAGCAGAGCGGAGAAGCTCCCCGCACCCGGCACAGCCTGTTCTTCCCCGCCAGACCCATACCAGTGATCCCGGTGGGCTCCAGATGCTCTCCTTACCTGGAAGATGATTCATGATCGGGGACTGACCAGGCCAAGACAATCGGGCTGACTTCACCCTCTTTACCTCCTGATGCGATGTGAGCCTGTGCCTCAGTTTCCCCATCTGCAACACACAGAGACCTGGATGGTGCTGGCAGGGGAGATGCCTCAACAAAGCTACTGTGTGCTTTCACCGGCAGTATCCAAAAGCTGGCTCCTCCTGGGGAGAGGTATGTGGGGAGACACGCATCTGTCTGGGGTGAGACATGCATCTGTCTGGGGTAAATCGGATCAAACCTGTGATTGCGATGACGTGTTGGATTTCCCCTCTCCAGCTTAACCCCTTGTGCTGGAAGAGCTCCCACTCGAGGTGCCAGCCCACCTCCGTGTGTGGAGACTTCTGCGCTCAGGAGAAAGCCAGCCCTCTCCTCCCCATCGCCTTCGCCCCATCTCCGGCTCATCCCCAACCGTTTCATCGGGGTCTCACGCTCCACCCTCTGTCCCGCTCACACTGGGACTGAGCCCTCGGCTCCCAGGTTCTGCTGCCCGCAGCCCCCT
>NW_009619752.1:0-228 GCF_000690535.1 Cariama cristata
GGCCCCGCGGTCGGACGTGATGTCAAAGTGCCACCCTGACCCGCTGTGGAGGGAGAAAGACTGATTTAATGAGGCTGATCCGACCGGTGCTGCTGGGCGGGGACGGGTCCTGGGCCGGGAACCTCTCCCGCGCTGATGAGCTCCTCCGTTCTTCCGTCAGGCGAGCGAGGTGGTGGCTGAGGTGAAGAGGAAGCAGGAGAAGAAGGAGCAGAAGAAGAAAAAGCGGGA
>NW_009619753.1:0-2401 GCF_000690535.1 Cariama cristata
ACATAATATATAAATATATATGTATAAATATATAATAAATATGTTTAAGTATATATGTGTATAAATATACACATAATAAAGATATAAAGTATCACTTTTTTTTTTGAAAGCACTGAAGTACCATAGAAAAATATTAAGGATGTTAAGAAGGACAAGGGATAATACCCGCCTTTCTCCATGTTCGTCCACCCTTCCTCCACATTTATGCCCCCATTGTGTGGTAACTGACATTTCTGAGTGTCTTTGTTGGGAATCTTTCCCATTTTACTGACCTCCTCTGTCAGAAAGAAACAGTATAGTAATAAAGGACAACACTTTTGTTGTCATGAGCAATTCACCACCATATACCTTACAGAACTTTGGAAGTCAGATGTTTATTGCTTGCTGCTGCTTGTATTACTTCTCAGCTTGCCTGAATAAGAGACTATGACAAAAATCTATCTATAATTAAGCAAAACCTTCAAGATATACATTGCTTGAATTTAAAAAGAAGCAATGCCTTTATCACTGTCATGCATTGTGTCAAAATCTGTTTGGGAACAGCTCTGAATTGTAAAGTGGGTTTTAAAATCAGGATCTGAATTTTAATATTTATTGTTAAGTAATGTGAGGTTATTTTCATAGGGTACCATCACAACTCATATTATAGAGGATGGCATCGAGCTGTACAAAAGCAATAGACTACTGTTGTCCTACAGTAGGGTGGCAGGCCTTAAGGACAGGCAAACCCAGCATTTTACATTTAATAAGTTTTTTCATACTGCTTCATGTCACATTCAGGAGAAATGAGCTATAACGTGATACAGGTGTGACTGAGTAATCTTAGATGTAGAGCAAAAATTTTGGTATATTATTGCATATAGGCTTAAATATTTCCTGGACTTATGTGAACTAGAAAGACACTGTGTTGACGAGATTCGTTCCTAGTGTACTTGCATGGTACTCCTCATTGTAGCATCCAGAATTTTAATCAGCAAAATGATTAAGCAATGATATCCTGTTGATTGCAATGGGAGTTAAATGTCTAACCAGGAATTAGTCCGAGCCTCTGTACTGGGGTGGGTACTTCTTTTCCACTCAACCAGGAAGCAGTACAATCTCTTGAGACCTGGTTTCCAGACAAAAGGAGTTCAGAGAGAAATCGGAGCTTCTAGTTGCTCCGGAACTCTGTCTGTCCTCTGTGCTCTCTCCCCTTGAATAAGCAATATGAGCTGCATCTCACTCACGTGGCTTAACAGTGTCTGCAGTTGGCTTTGACTAACATGACTTTCAAACAGGACATTGCTGGAGGAGTTGCACAAATAAACTGGACCTCACAGAACAATCAGATTTACCTTTCGCTGTGATACACACCCCTTGAAACTTGCTAACTCATTCTGTAGCAAAGCAATTCACGTTGACTGAAAAAAAGCTAAAAATTTTTTCAATTACATATTCTTTATTCCTTATTTGTATTCATTATTATTAAAAACATTATGCATTTCATAGTAAGAGCTACTCACCCTATGGTAAAATGTCTTTAAGATTCATATACAAACTTTCTAAAAATCTGAAATTCTACTCAAAGCCTTTAGAGTCCTAAGAGCAGCCTCTGCTGATGCATACGGAAATTGTTTCTCTGTTTTTCCAGTAGAGGTAACAGTTTTCATTGCATATCCATAAGAGGTTTGCAAGAGCTGTTCAACTGATGTTTGTATGGCTCTTGGAAAAATATACAAGCTGTCAGGGATTATCAATTTAAAGTAATTGTGATCAGCATTAAAAATATTGGATACCATGAACAATATAGCTAAAACCACAATGATCTTATGGTCCATCAACAGTCTCAAGGTACCCTACAAGAATTTCTGAAGCTTCCTCTTAAAATGTCCCTGTCCCTTTCCCTCCCCCCCATAAATTTGAATACTGATCTATAACTTGAACCATATATTGCTTTTTTTGACAGCATTATCTTTTAGCTTGAATAGCTAGCTGGTCCGGGGCAAGAACATCCCAGGCTGCGTTAGGAGCGTAGCCAGTCTGTCGAGGGGAAGTGACGACCCCTGTGCTCGGCACTGCTCGGATCCCATCGAGATACTCTGTCCGGTTTTGACCCCCCCAATACAAGAAAGACATCGACAGGCTGGAGTGAATTCAGCAGAGGAGACCATCGAGATGGAGCCAGGCTCTTCCCGGCGGCGCGTCGTGGGAGGACAAGGGCCCACGCGTGTAAGTTGAAGCCTGAGATGTTCAGACTGGACACAGGGAGCAGCTTTTTCCCCGTGGGGACAGTGGACCGGGGGCCCAGGCTGCGCAGCTTCCATCCTTGGCAGCTTCCAGGAGCCGAGCGGACAAAGCCCTGAGCCCCCCGCTCCGACCCCGGCCGAGGCGACTTTGAGCGGCAGGCTGCACTGGAGACCTC
>NW_009619754.1:0-348 GCF_000690535.1 Cariama cristata
CTCGCTCCGCTCGTGCTTGAGGTCAGCTCTGCACCTGCCAAAATAGATGAGTTAATAGCAAATATGGTGGGGATGGGAACCAGTGAAGGGACTGGGTAAATAATCCCTGGGCCAAAACAAACCCGGCATCTGCCTACGGAGCAGCCGAGCATCCTCCCCGCCACTTCCCACCGCCCCAAGTTCCATCCGGCCGTGGCATAGCCAAAGCTCCCGGCAGAGCCCCAGGGCTGTCCAGGCTGCCTGCACCCCAGCACCCGCTTCCTCCCGTGGCACCCACGGGTGGGATCACCGGGACACAGGGCCACCCGCCTTCCCTCCGACTGCAGCTCATGCTACTTTCTAATTAGT
>NW_009619754.1:402-1502 GCF_000690535.1 Cariama cristata
AATGGATTATGGACACATACGCTTTGCATTAACCACCATCACCGGGATCTTTGCAGCCTCCTCGGGGAGGGGGGAGATTTACACAGCTGGGAGGAGGTGCGGGCGGGCGGCTCTGCCTTCCTCTCCCGGGGGAGGATGAGCCTGAGGAGAAGAAAGGAAAGCTGGGCTTGGTGAGCTGCGGACGTCATGTGTTTACAGAGTTGGGTGGGAGAGGATGGAGGTGGCTGGGGAGCAGCCGGGCGAGGGGAAACCTGGAGGGGGGCAGCCCTGGTCCCCCCCTTGAGCCTTTCCTCGGCACATCCCAGCACCTTGACCACGTTGCTTTGCCATAGGGGTGGTGCAGGTTTATCCCCTGGAGCCCATTTTACAGGTGAGGATGTTGAGACTCTCTGTGCCTGGGCAGGGTTTGCCCAGTGGCTGCTCTTGAGGGGCGGCAGGGATGAACCTCGGTAGGTTTTTCCCATTCTCCTTCTCCCCCATCCTGACCCAGCTGACAAGCATCCCCTCTTAGCCAAAAGAAGGGGAAGCAGAGCAAAGCAGAGGGTCATGCCCAGGCTTTGCTGGTGCCGCGGGCAGTGGCCAAGCCGGAGATGGGTTGGGGTCTGTGCCTGCCCGAGCCTGCCAGCCCCCACATGGCCCATCCCGGGCGACCTTTTGAACCAGGACAGGAATTCGAGGCCCCGTCCTGACACAGACCCTGCTGGCTTCTGCCCATCTCCGTTGCATTTAATAAAACAGGTATTAGAGCGGCAGAGTCTCGTTTCAGCCATTGGGTTTGAACGGCTGCCTCCTCATTTTTGTGCGGAGCTTGAAGGAGAAGTCGCAAGACATTAAGCCCTTGTTATAAGCGGGGGGGATTTGAGGAGAGTTATTGGCATCTGCAGGACATAGCTTGGCTGGGATGAGCCTCGGAGGAAGCTGCGAGCCTCCTGCCATTGCGGAGGACGTCCCTGGCTGCAGCCCGGCTGTCAGCCTTAGCCTGCCCTGCAGGTGCCTGGGTGTGAGACGATGTTTTCAGCACCTCCTTTCCAAGGTAGCGGGTTTGTGGGGTGCTCCTGGGCTCTGCTTTCCTGGTAGTTCCCAGCTAGAGCTGCAGCCCT
>NW_009619755.1:0-9202 GCF_000690535.1 Cariama cristata
AGGGTAGCTGTTTTACTGTCCCCTCTTCTTACTTTACCAAGGATTGAAAATTTACTATTTCGTGGTCGCTATGCCCAAGGCAGCTTCCGACCACCACATCTCCCACCAGTCCTTCTCTGTTTGTAAAGAGCAGGTCCAGCGGGGCACCTCCCCTAGTAGGCTCACTTACCAGTTGTATGAGGAAGTTATCTTCCACACACTCCAAGAACCTCTTGGACTGTTTCCTTTCTGCTGAGTTGTATTTCCAGCAGATATCTGGTAAGTTGAAGTCTCCCACGAGAACAAGGGCCAGCGATTGCGAGACTTCCACTAGCCGTCTGTAGAACGCTTCACCCACCTCTTCATCCTGGTTGGGTGGTCTGTAACAGACTCCCATCAGGATATCTGCCTTATTGGCCTTCCTCCTGATCTTAATCCAAAGGCACTCAACCTCATCATCACTATCGTTAAGTTCAAGGCAGTCAAAACACTTTCTAACATATAAAGCCACTCCGCCTCCTCTCTTTCCTTGCCTATCCCTTCTGAAGAGCTTAGAGCCATTCATTGCAGCACCCCAGTCATGAGACTCATCCCGCCAGGTTTCCGTGATGGCGACTATGTCATAGCCTTCCTACTGCACCATGACTTCCAGTTCTTCCTGTTTGTTGTCCATGTTGTGTGCATTGGTGTAGACGCACTTCATTAGAAGCGAATGGCTTTGTTTTGCGCGAAAAATAGACGTAGTGGCTGCTAGTCTATTTAAATTTAAAATTTACTAGAAAGTATCTCCTACTTCCCCCTGCCCTGACCTCAATGGAGAGTTTCAGAGTAGACAGTGAAGAAGGCGGCTTGTTTTGGGGCTGTATACAGTAAGAGAAGACTCTAACAATATAATAAAATATTAGAAGTATAATTGCAGGAAGAACTGGTGTCCAACCAAAGCACTATGGATTCTTTTTTCTTAATTTCTAGTTTTAACTTCTCACCACGAGTTAAAATGTTTTAAAGTTCAAGTAGATTTAAGTGGTAAATATCTAGACTTATATCTGGCATTTCAGTTTCTACGTAAGTGTGCAATTGTAAATAATATGTTGCTATTGGATATACTGGCAATCAGTACCCTACAGTGGGTAAAATATTTTTGTTGTGCTCTTGGAGGCTTGCTTGTATGTGTTGTAAATAGAAATATTATTGATGTTAATGGGGGAGGTATGTTGCCGCAGGAAGCATTCACATTGTGAAGACAGCCTATGCCACAGATAACCAGCTAGCAACTTTCCTGTTGTTTGGTGTCACTGACTTCCTTTTCCCCAAAAAAGATTCCCCCCCACCACCCCCAAGAGGAAATCCTGCTTATTTGCTTTGAGGAAATAATTTTTTCCAGTTGGTCTTTTTCTGGTTTGGTTGGTCTTTTCTTTCTATTAATCTGTTAAGGAGTGCTGATACTCCTTGGAAGTTTTTCTGCCTCTGCAGTAACAGTGCTTGGTACATGAGGAGTTGCTGGTAGTGGCAATGCCACCTAAATACCTTTCTTGTCATTAATGATTATCATCTATTGCAGGTGTTTCAAGTTCTCTGGCCTCTTCCTGGGAAAGAGCATTTTACATTTATCCTTCTGTTTTCTCATCAGCCTTTCTTACACCACAACTGTAGTTGCCTTAGCTGGAGAGCTATTTTGGGGCAGTCATTTCTATAAAGACCACAGCTCATTACTCCAACTCATGTCACAGCTTGAGAGCAATTGAAGTGATATTCTAGAGGCACTGCTTCTTGGGTTTGCTGACCTTCTTAAAGGAATGTAAAAAGCAGATAGCGAATCACTGAAAATAAAGGGTTTTTTTTTCTCTTCACCCAACTACTAGCCTTAGCCATTTATTTTTTTACTTCCTTCAGGCCTTTTTAATATCCTTTCACTCCACAATCATCTCTCAAATCTGACCATGTTAACTTAAGCAACTTTATGTGGAGAATGATTCTCTAGGGCTGGCTGACGGATTAAGTGGCTGTACCTTGGTTGTGAAGCAACCTACGTTTGCACATTCTCCAGTCATTTCCCATTAAAACTTAAATCCTTGTTCTGTTGTGGCACCTTTAAAAAGCAGACCTCCTCCTTACATCTAAATGTTATGAAAACCAGGCATACAGTAACCCAGAACCCCAAGGAATGCTTGATTGAAATAACAGATCAGAAAAGTTTCTTGCTAACATTCCTATGATTATAGCTTTACTCAAGTGACAGAAACATGGTGTCAGCTAGCTTTCTGCATACAGCCTAATTTTGGTCCAAAAACTAACATAGCTCTTAAAGGCGTCACTGATGCAGTGTTTGTGGGGATAGACAACTTCTTAAAATGTAACAGTATTTATTACCTTTCCTTTCTCTAGAATTACCTCGTGTATTGCTGATTGGGTGGTTGGTCTGGATCCTGCTGTGGAGCGGAATGTATTCCCTGTTAGTAGTTACTGAGATCGAGTAAAGTGAGCGAAGGGAAACAGAAGTGACTCATTCTTAGATCCTCACACGTAAACAAAAAGACAACTTTGTTTTAGCTCCCTCTGCTCTTCTGTAGTATCTATCTCAGTTAATTTTACCTTTGTATTTAGATTTCTTCTGTTGGTAACTTGTACCTGATTTGACATCCAACATATAGGTCTGAGGACATTGAAGCATGAAATGCAGGAAAAAGCCTTAAGAAAGAAAATAAGAGGAGAAGCATCCATTGGTTCTGACTTACAGTTAAAAAATGAAAGGTGAAGAACAGCAACTGTAGAAGTTGCTTTTAAAATGGTCTATTACATGAAACAGTGAGCATGGTGTAAGAGGAAACAGCAGGTACCTCGCTTTCATTTTGACATGGCCAAGTGGCTTGAATACATGATGTGAACACATAAAACAGCAATCTAAACTCATTTAACACATTTTGAATTTAACACTTCATGCTGATGAAGGTTAGTGTCCATTTGTCCTGATCTATGTTAGAGGTAATTTAATGAGAAAACTGATCATGAAAATTCTCCTAATGTTGTTAATCACAAACTTTTCATCTACAATGGAGCTTAGCAGATATGTAATGAGAGCCCCTGTGGCACAGGAGGATGTTTGCAGCCTGAGTACATGTAAAGATGCACGTGCTATAAGTTATAATGCAGTTAACTCCTACCCCAGTGTGTACAAAATGAACATCAGCTGCTTTAAACTTACTTTAAAGCTTCCTGGAATTGTTCCAGGTTTTGATATGAAAGGTCTTTCTATTTTGCTGTTGATACTTATGTTTGTTATCTCTCTCTTTGCAGGCAAAGGCAGCTCAAGCATCTCATCCGACGTGAGTTCAAGTACAGATCACACACCAACCAAAGCCCAGAAGAATGCAGCTACCAGTGAAGGTAGGCAGCTGGTACTCATTACCCAGGTCAGGCCCCCCAACATAATCCTAGCAGTTTTCAGAAAAGGAACCCCTCCTCCTCTGTGCTTCTGTGTACAGTACCATTGGCATACTAGAAATTAAAAACTAGTTCTTCTTCCTGTATACAATTTCCACTCCTGCCTGCCATAGTTTCTGATTTAAGCTCGTGACAAAGGATTTAAGATATTTCTGCAGAACAAAAATGTAGAGGGTTTTGAGTCATTTTGCATGTTACTTTTTCAGCAAAGGCTTTTATATGTAATATTTGATGTGATCTAATTTTGAACTTATTTTTGAAGAATATACATAATAGAAGCTTCTTGGCATACGTTCTAGTCTAAACCTCAGCCTCTTATTTTCATACTATGAACACCAAGAAAATGTGAGTTGTTTGTGCCAAGTTTTCAAAATGTAGCTAGGGACATGAAGAGCTGTCAAGGATTTAATTAGATCGACACACCTCACCTGCATTTACTGGAGTATGTGATCATCCGGGACTAGATTTTTAATGTCTAGGGGAAGGAGATGTCTTATGTGTCAATATTAATACAATGTTGTACTAACTGGCCTATGAGCAGAGAAATACTGATCCTTCCCTGCTGCATTCTTATATATGAGTAGGTGTGCTCTGTTAAATGAAAGTATATTGGCCTTAGTTTTTACGAGAGTGTCTTCAAAGGCTGAGAGGAAATCATTAAATCTATATGTAGTTTAATGATGTAAGCTGAAAGGATTTTTTTTTTAAATTTAAAATTTGTGCCTTAACTAGCGTTTCTGCTCAACTCTGTCATAAGTTGGTTGTACTTGGTAATTATCAAATAATAATTCTGATTTCTTACACTTCTGTCATTACAAATTGAGTTACAAGCTCCAATTGCTTTCAGTCTGGCTTTGTTTCTTATAATTAAAAGAAATCATAGACTTTGAATAGTTCTAGTTTGGCAAGTCTGACTACGACTGTAGAATCTGTACAGTAAAAGCAGTTCATGTAAGTAATAAATGGCCATATAAATTACAGGAGTCTATTGTTAGGCATGCATAATCCCATATCAGGAATGAAGATCTGGCACCTGTGAATCATGAGAGATACTGATTTAGAATTTCTGCTTTTCAGTCTGGGCAATAAATTTAACAATACATGAATAAATGGTTAATAAAGTTAAGTTGAATAGTAGACTTCATGTTTCTCTAAGCCTTAGATTCAAAAGGTACCTGAAGGAGGTGAATTGCCAGGACACAAAATAAATTTCGGAAATGTATAAAAGCATTTTAACTTCTTTGTATGACAGCGGGGGGAAGAAACCGCAAAGCAATAGTGGAAACTCTGAAGTCAGTACTTAATAATTGCTTTAAATTTCTGTTTTACTGCAGTCAGTAAAGCATTGGGTTTTTCCTCATTTTCAAATCAGATAATGCAAAATAATCCTTTATTAATCTCTAAGATTTACGTTCTTAATCTAGCCCATTGTAGAGCCAGTGAATACCAATGTTGACCCTGAAATCTTCACCACTTGTTTGCAGCTGATTAATTGATTAATGAGGGAGGCTTAAATGCAGGCCAGCAGATACTGTAGTAAAGATACGTTTTTATGAGTTCTTGTGCAGATCTAGAAAGAGGTCAGAGCAGTCGAGTTGTGTATTCTATACTTGGAGGCAATTTCAGATGTAAGCCTGGTTTTTCTGTGCTCTAGAAGAGTGTGATTTGACAAAGACTTACTTTGACAGCAGCAGAAGTAGGTCTCTTCCTGAGCTTGTACTACTACTGCTTTCCTACCAAGTTTTTCTGCTGAGGAGTTACTAATGTGGATCAGTTTAATATAAATTGCCTTAATGTGGATTGCTGTATAATTTGGCAGATATTTTGAATGTCATAACCAGAGTGCACAAGAGTGTCATGAAGGTAAGTGGGAGCAGAGACACGGAAGTGGTGTTGGGGAAAAACAGGGACTGTTGAAACCAGTGCTGTTACTGGAAGGCACATTTATCAACTGGTGTGATTTTTTTTACTAATGCTGCCTCTTTTCCTCATGTACAGTAGACTTACGTTGTAGGAGGATTCAGCTGAACAGAAAGACTCATACCTTCTGCAAGACGTAGAGTTCTGTGCTTAGAAGATGGAATGTTTTTATACTGCTCGGTTAGAGTAGTTTCTAGGGACCAGCTAAGAACAAGAGCCTGGTTGTGTTAGATGCTGTATGAGCAGTGGCAGTTACGTCTTTTCATTGGGGTGTTAACTAACAGTTATAAAATGTTATGTAAAATTTACCTTTATAGCACTCCATGCTCCAGTATTTGCTTGCCATGATACAGTAGTACTTATGCACTCCAGAGATTGGTAAATGTATCTTGCTCTTCACCATGAGACTGGTTTATCACAGGGACAGAAAGCTCCAATTCTGCCCTTTGCTTTAGCCCTGGATTGTAAACTCATAGCACTGTAGGCTGCCCGATGCATGAGCCTCATGTTGTGTGTGGTTAGATGTATGCATCCTAGGTATGGAGTGGGAAGGGCTGTGACACATTGCAAGTAAACGCTTCTTCGCCTTCATTGGCATGTGAAATGATCCTAATGGAACAAGTTGCAGACAGCTTCTTTGCATCCCTTGAATTTCTATTGGCAGCTGAATTCCTGAGTGCCCGTCTGTGAAGAGTGTAGAACTTGTCTTTGAGGCTGAAGGGTTTTCACGGCTCCTGCTTTCTAGCTTTGCAAACGGGCCTAATTCTTTCCAGTTCTGCACGGCATGTCTTCTCTTCTGTTTCTCTAAGACAATGGACACACCACTTGTTGAAGTCGAATCAATGAATTTATGTTTCAAAGAGACAAAATGGTCATCATGCTATTAAATGTGCCTGGGTGAACTGCACATCATCCACCAGTGAAGAACATACAATGTGTGTTAATATCCTTAGCCAAACCAGCTTCACTCAGTGATGCATGGGAGAGGTAGCTACTACCCTATTTCTGTTGCGTAGAGGAATGCAGATAGTAGCTGGCAGACCATGCAACTTCCTAAATTCAAACTTGAGATACCAGTGATGTGCTTGAGGGATGCAAAAGTGAGGCTGTATTGATGCAGAAACTAAAGTCCAGTTGCTCTCATTGACTTTCACTTTCGCATTTCAGTGAAGGGCAGGTGGCAAAAAATAGATGTCTGGTCCTCTCTGTAAATCAGAGTGTGCTGTAGGGACTGTTGGTTTGGCTACAGCTTGGCTCAGAAGGAAGCATGGTAGACTGGGTGTGCATGCACACTGTTGCCTCCACAATGTCTCCTCTTCTGAGGATACAATTTTCTTTAGCTTTGAATATATACTGCCATTTACTTCTTCTCCAGTCTCACACATTGTCTACAATTCTTTACCCCATCAATCAATTACAGTTAGAAACTTGAGAATGCATGAGTTTTTGCTACCCCCCATTGCTCTCTGGCAAGTGAAAGACTAAATGGATTTTTGTGGGCCATTTAAATGCAGTTTGCTAGACAGAGTCTCAGCTGGAATATTATCGTCTAAAACTTGATTTAGAAGGTTAGACTGAATGTTTTTGTATGGGCTTACCTTGATCAGGGAGCTTTCTTCTAACACTTACCTGCAGAGCATGGAATGTTACGTCCAGGCTGGATGCTTCATATTAACTTGACTGTTTTTCAAATAAGACATCAATACTGTTTGCACTTCATGTATAAGACTGTTAAGCGGTAATCCAGAGGCAGCTTTAAATTGAGAGCTCGTGTATGAGTTCTAATTTATTTCTCAGTTTCTGTAAAATTAAATTGAAGGTTAGGCCTGAACCAAAGCACTGTTTTAGCGGAGGGGCTCTGTGCTGAAATACCTCTGAATATATCCTGTTAAATATTTATATTTTGAGTTTTGTGGAAATACCATGAAGTCAGCTGCTGTATTCTGCAGAATTTAAAATTATATCTGCTTTTAGTGGTGTTGACTCTTAGGGACCTTTCAAAAGTAAGTATTTAACTTTGTTTTTCCTTCTGCAGTACTCTGAGAATTTTACAGTCTGGCTTCCTCATATGATCTTCACGTACCTTAAATATACTTTAAAAAGACCATGTTTGGAAAACAGACAATTAAGAGAACACAGCTTTTCACCCATTAGCGCTGTGGTGTATATTTAGTGTGGAGATCACATGCATTTGTTTTGGCAGTACCTATTTTTATGCAACTCAACAGAAGATGTATTTCTTCTGAAGTTTAGGTGTGTATTAGAAAAGTCCCCCATTCTCTTAGTTGTATCCTCCTTTCTGTTTTATTTGGGCGTTTTAGTGGTTCTGGTGGACTTGGCACTGTTAGGTTAGCGATTGGATTCGATGATCTTAAGGGTCTTGTCCAACCTAAATGATTCAATGATTCTGGGAGAAGAGGCCATATAGCCTGTCTGGAATAATTACATTCATTAGGAACCATCCATTAAATCATGTTTTGAGACAACTATGTGAAAAAATAGCATTTTACAAATATGTAATGCTTTAGTTACTCATGTAAGAGTGTTACTTTATAACCTGTGCAAGATGATACCTGGTTAGGGTTGATCAGGCTGTGTTGCTGTGGTCCTCAGCGTCCTTTTATGGTGGGTTCCTGCCACTGAAGCTTCTTGAAGTGGATGGTATATTAGTGAGTGCTGGTCTATGCTATGGAATTTCTGCTGTCTGTCATCTTCCCCTGGCATGTGATAAGTTCCAGAGAAAAGGATGGCTGTGAATGAGGAACTAGCCTTCTTTCAATACTGGTTTTCATTCTGCTGAAGTCCTTGAAAAAACAAACCAAAAAAAACTCCCAGAACAATAATAAAAAACCCTCAAAACCCAAAACACCAAACAAACCAAACCAACACAATAAAACAAAAAGACCCCAAACTGGATCAAAAAAAAAAAACCCACCCAAAAAACCCCCACTCTCCCCAACCCCCCAAAACCAAAACACATACCCCCAAACCCAAACACCACCACCCACCCCCGCACCCCACCCCCATCAAACAAAACCAAACAAAAAACCTCGAGCTAGGAGTTAGAGCTGGTGGGAAGTTTTATGAATTTAGGACTACTCAGTACTACTTCTACTACTTGGAATATAGAAGTACAGATATTCACTCAAGTTGTCTTTAATTATAGAAATACTAGCTACTCAAGTAGCTGAAACTGGTTTTATATCCAGTTTTACATGAAAAAAGCATAGTTCATAAGATTTTCTAAGAGAAGTTAGCCTTTTCTTTTCCAGAAAAGTTTGAGCTCTGTATTAGGAAATGTTTATCACTGCTCTACATGGGAATATATTGTGACATTTCTTGAACACAGAAAGATTTGTTTGGGTTGTGTGCCTTTCATTTCACCTTACAAGTGAGGGAACAAAGTACACATTATAGGATATTTTCAGGGAGGATGTCATTCTGTTAATTTCTCTTGGCTTCATAATCACATTCTTTCAAAAGGCTAGGTGTCTTTTTGTTCTCTTGAGTAATTCTTAATTTATTCAATGAATTTAAGAGGAGGGGTTCTTGCGTTGTGCACAATGATGAACAGTATGAAAGATTTGGAAAGATGGAATGGGTCCTTTGCTACTGAGTGCTTTTGGTATTTAAAATGGTTCCTGGTGGAGAATCAGCTCACACTGAGATGCAGGTGATTGCAATCCTGATCTTATTTCAGAGGGAGATAAAGATCTCAGAGAACCAGTTTGCAAATGGGCAGCCCTTCTGTTCACATAATAAGGTAGGTAGCTGTGTTTAATATATGGAGTTCCATTGGAGCTTTTGAGTGGTTTGTGTATTCTCTCAGACATTGAGCTAATTAAGTGCTGGGGGGGGGGGG
>NW_009619755.1:9214-48574 GCF_000690535.1 Cariama cristata
AAGGAAGGAACTGTTGCTGAAAAGAGATGCTGTTTTCCACCCAGTTTTTCTTGACAGTCCTTTTGGTAGAAAGAGCTCTTTTGATCCCTTCCTACGGCTGGTACTTGTTAAGAAATTTTTTCCCACTTCAGTTCTTTAATATTTTTCCTTTCATTTTCTGTTTAACACTAGGAGCTTACTAACCCAGTATCAGAAATGAAAACCTGTGTATGTTCCTTCTGGATGCATGCAAGCATATGCGTAACTCCTAATTCTTTTGATCACAGTTACCTTCCTGTTTATGTCTGTCCTCACATCTTTGCAGTGTCTCTTTCCAGGAATTTGGGCTCTTGGTTTTAATGTTGAAGCACTGTCTAAGCAGACTTTCTGTGCACCAAACCATGCCTGAATTTGATATGAATGCCTGAATTTGCCTCTGCTTACTTGGAACTGGGCTGAGATTCAGTTGGCTTTGAGTGAACTGTGGCTGTTTTGAGTTGGTAGTGAAACTGGAGACCAGGTGAGTTTCCTACGGTTTTGTGTTGCTTTTCTAGCAGTGGCGTTTTCTAGAAAAGTGAAATGTTGCGTTGCTGAATGTGCCAAAACAGAATCATTTGAAGCCAAAAAATTGGGGAAGAATAAGAGGGGGATGGGAGGCGTGACAGTTAATAAATCCAAAACTATAAACACTTTGGCAGAATAAACAGAGCTCACTATTTAAATTCCTTTAACCAACATATCTGAATGCATATGCAAATATAATCACCTCAAGCAGTATGTGGAGGTACAAAGTAGTATAGAGGTTGTTTTTAGGCAATATTTTTTCTGTTTAACCACATCTTGTTATGCTTTTGCTATCTAATAGGCAGTGTTCCTGCAAAGCTGTTCTGCTAATTATAACAATACCATTGAAATCAGCATTTAAATCGGAGTTCAAATACAAGGCAAAAGTAGTTGGGACATTGGCAAGGTTAAAGCTGCAAATTGAAACCTTACGTTACTCTGGCTAATTTGTACTGAAATGCTATAGCCAAATGTTTAAAACTTGCCCAAACAATACTAGGAACAAATTGGAAAGGTACATAAAACTGCAGTCTGACTTGATCTGCTGCCTGAAATGTGAGAGCTACCAGAGAAATACACTTACAGTACAGTTAAAGAGAAATGATCCCAATTTAAAAACCTGGAGTTAGCTTTTCCAAAGTAAGGTCTGATGCTTGGTAGGAGCGATTACGGTTTATTCAGTTACCTGTAAATCTGATTTTAAGGAATCCAAGATCCCAAATGTTATTCTTTCTGTAAAATTCTGTACGAAAATGCTTAAATACTGTTATCGCAGGGAGGTTTTGACACTAAACTGTTCTTTGTCTGTTATTGCCTATGCTAGCTATCTGAAGTAGCTTCCTTATCTGAAAAGTGAAGAGTCATCTTGAAGTATCTGATGATTGCCCAATGTTTGCTAGTGTAAAAAAACATCCTTCTTGAATGCTAGACTGTCTCCTAAGGCTGCTTGAAGAATATATACAACGTGATAATGCATATTTAAATATGTTGGGTTTATCCATTTTCCAGAATTTATGAACTAATACTAGCAAGTTCCTCCAGATTAATTCTAGTACTTGATTGAAATAATGAAATAAAATCGGAACAGCAAGTCTTTGCCTTTAACTTGACAATCTTTGTTAAGATTTTGTACTTTAAATTTATTGCACAAAATATCCTGCCTTATTTTCCTGTATCTTATCTTTTTATGTCAGTTTGTCAAATGACTGTGTAATTTTTAAGACTGATACTGCCAACAGTGCCAAAACTAGCAGCATGCTTGAGAAATACCCCCTTAGAGCTGCTGACTCATTCTGTTCTTCTCTTCTGGCTATTGTACCACAATGCCTGCTACTGTGTTTTTCTCAAGTTACTGGAGTTTGGCATCTCCTTGTTTCTGCCAGCATTCCTCAGATTTCCTTTGAGAAGTCTGTACTAAGATTGGCAGACGAAAATGGCAGGTCAAGAATGGATAATGGTAATTCTTATGTTCTTGTTAATTCTGACTGCTGGATCATCATTGGTTTAGGCAGTTACAGTAGACTAGGCTGGAAGTATAAGCAGAAGTTATGAGCATGAGTATAATCTGGTGAATAGCTATCTACATATCCCCCTAGCTTTAATCAGCCGCACTTGAGCATGCAACTTGTGGTGTGGTGGTGTGCCTGCTGCATGTTCAGCAACTGTCCATTGTGTCCATTCCTTTCATATTTAAGGCTAGTTTTCATCTTGAACTGTGATGATGGGAGTTTGTATCTCTGGAGCCTCAGAGTATAATTGCTGTTTTAATGGTTTAAAGAAAAGTTGTTTGTTTTGTTGTTGTTGTTGTGGGGTTTGGTGTTTGATCATGTTTTTTTTTCTGATACAGGAAAACAAGTACCCATAGCAGCCTGTCAGCTGTACTGGGCTAGGGGCTTTCTACTCACCTACTCTGGCCTCTTGTGTGTACACAGGCCTGCCAGAAGGCAGGCAGGATTTCTTTATAGATGCATTGTAAATGCTTGTTTATAAGATTTGGTAGTCCATTTAGATCAGCTAGTTTGAGTTAGCCTCTAACAAAGTGAAGTACAGAGACTTTTCATAAGCACATAGCCCATCTGTGATGTGTTTATGTTGCCTTACAGATGTGAATCCATGAGTAGGAAGAAGCTTGATGGCTTTACTGGATGACTGTAACCTGTCATGCTGCTTGCAATGACTTGGATATATTGTAAATCTCCGTTGTAAATTACTATCAGAGTCATGATAGTGAAATTTCAGTTTGTACCAGTGCCTGATTTAATCTGAAGTGCTTTTAGTTTTCCTTAACGTGAAGTCCATTTCCATCTTATTCATCCAAGAGAGTGAAATTCTACAGCACTATCAGGTACTCATTATTTGTTAGGAAGTCTTTTACTTGTTCATTGTAAGTAAATACTGCTAGGTGGGAATCTCTGAAAGACAAACATTAACGTTAAGAGATCTTAAAGGTGTGGGTGATAGGAAATAATTCTTCTTCCCAGCTGTGAAGTTTGTGATTTGCTTAATCTGAAGATATTTATATGTTCATGTAGACACATGTAAATGTAGATTTTTTTTTAATTTTTTTTTTTTCTTAAGCACCCCATCACATCCCACTGGCAAAATAAACATTTGTAAGCCTTGCCAGGTATGTCTTTAGCTCCCATTTGAGCACTACAAACTTTGTGTGGCACCTGAAACCTCAGAAACTGTGCACCGTGCAGAGCAGCTGTTTACCTTGTACAGGGAAGGACTTTTATAGT
Organism: Cariama cristata; assembly: GCF_000690535.1. Taxonomy (NCBI): domain Eukaryota; kingdom Metazoa; phylum Chordata; class Aves; order Cariamiformes; family Cariamidae; genus Cariama; species Cariama cristata. Next base: position 12,499 of record NW_009619755.1, read on the forward strand.
AGTTTTCCTTATAGAACAGAAACAAATGTGGTCTAAATGATAAAATCATAACTGGACTGTGTTCAGTGGGCTCTAGCTTGGGAGGCTATGTTTACTTGGTCCTTCTTTATTGTGGGCTGAGATAAACCATTAGCTTGAGCTCTGCTTTCTGAAATCATCATGCTCTTTGACCTTTTTGCTTTTCTTTTGCTTTTGAAACAAGATTTTAGTAACTTTTTGTAATCTGAGGCAAAATTACAGTCCAATCTGATTTTAGCTGTGTATATTTCTCTTTGCTGTTCCGGTAGAGTTAACTTTCTCAAATTTCTTTTAATGCTCTTGTACCTCAGGTTCAGTTGTAGTACACATTTTCTGTCCAGCCTTGCATTTGTATTTGGAAGGCTTTTGCAATGTTAAGCATGTGAAACTGATCAAGAAGCTGATGTGCCTGGTTTTAATGGGAGATTATTCTGGATCTGGCTAAAAATCACATATTCTGAATCTGTTTGGCTACTTCCAGTAAAAAGAACTGACATCAGTAGGTGTCGATTGCTGCTGTTAATTTGTAAGACTACTTGACAAATACATTTTTGCAGAAAAACTTCTTGAGGAAGACTTGTTTTTCTTTCTGCTTATGTGGCATTGGATGAATGATGAATCTGCTTGTATCCTTCAATATTTAGCAAAGATCACTTCTGTCAGTGTGTAAGGAAGACAGACGCCCATAGCATTTAATGAAATCTGAATATTTTCCTGGACTATGCGAAGAATGTCACCCCCAATGAAATTGTATCCGAATTAAAATAACAGCACTACCATTCAGTCACTGGATTCAGATTTTTACCAATCATATTAAATAGCTCTTTGGGAGGAAGGAGAACTGGTCTCTTCTCAGCTTGGTGTGTTAATGCTTTCATATACTTTTGATTTTATAAATTATTTTTGTTTAGAATGTGCATTTATATATGTCCAATAAAAGATGTTAACCCAAACACACAGGAAGTACCCCCACCTAATATTTTCTGTGTTACTGTGACGATACTAGTCTTTTTTAAAGTATTCCTTATAAGGAGAAGACTGGGAGGCTTCAAAAGCAAATGTGAGATTCTGTCATAAGAAACTATTTGTCATGATTATCCTTAGATGTCCATTTTGAATTAGACAGCAGACAAATGCTGACGTGAACTGAAAAAATAAGGCTGAGAACTGATGTCATTTATTTTATGTCCTGATTTCTGTTATTGGTTATTCTAGTTCAGATTTGGACAGGTGCCGAAAGGGGAAGGACAAGGATATCCTCTTGAATTTGGTGATAAAGTAATGCCCAAATTATTAGTGTAACTTTATTATCCTTCATTCATGCGTTCAATCAGAACGATTGGATCTATGCTGCTTAAATTTTGCACCTGCAAATTTTGTTGAAATGGGAACATATAATATTAGAGCAACTCCTTATATATCCCTGTCTAAGAGAGAAAGATCTTTTCTCATATGTCTTGGAAATAAGATCAGCACAGAAAGTTAATATGCCATGGTCTTGTTACTGTTTAACATTTGTGGACTCTAAATTAGAGCAACCATGTTTAAATATGTAATATTCTGCACTACTTAGAAGGGAAGAAAAATGAAACCATAACTAAACAATAACTACAATATTGGCGTAAGGGGGGGGGAAGAAATATAGTTGGGAACTGCAAGCAGTAAAACTAAGTGGAAAAAAAACCTGAAAAACAGATCATATTAGTTACAAAGTAATAAAAAAATGATAAAGTAGTTAAAAATATGAGTGACCAAACCTTTGTATCCTACTGTCTGTTGCTCAATATGATATGTTATGCTTATAAATTTAGCAGGCTCAGACACTGCTGAAAGGATAAAGTGTTTCCTCTGGGCCTCTTCATAGAAATTGTGTCTCTTGTCTGAATGGTTAGCCAATTCAGGCCGGAGAAACAAGTATTTTGTAGTTGATGGTTTAGTTAACAGCAGATGTAATCATGGTGAATCTCTGGAATTTGGTGGCTGCCAGGAAAACTGATGTATCTTGTTACTTTGGTAACCAGACAGGCTTCCTTAATCCAAAAGATAACCTCAAACTCTATGTGAAGCTTACTGATATTTATCTTGGGATTATGACTGTGGTTCAAAAAAATAGTTCATGTATCAGTCCCAAAATGTTGCTTATTGTCCTGGATTAAATTATGCTTTTACTCTCATTGAAATCCAAGAGTAAGTGCCACTTACTAATTTCAAGTCCTAATACAGGCCATATTTCTTCAAAGCTTTGGAAGAGTTCAGTCAACATTTGAGGAGGTCATGGAACCTCACAGATATATCCCAGCAAGAAGTTTCCTTAAAAACTGAAGTGTTTGACTGCTTGAGCCATTCTTGAAAGAACTCATTTGCACTGGAATAGGGGTCTTGCAGATTTTAAAATGCACCCATCTTAAGAAGTTGTTACTGGACTGAAATAACTCATCAAAAAGTTACTCCTTTGTTAAAGGGATATAGAAAAATAATATCTCTAGAACTAGTAATAAACAATTACACAAAACTTCCACAAAAAGAAAATAGCTGAAACTTGAGTGAAATTCTAAGACATGTTTGTCAGCTCCTTCTAACCTCAGGACCAAGGTCGTCTTTGGTATGAAATGGACTGCTGTAAATGATACTGGTCTCCATTTATATCCTGACACACTTCTCTATAGCAGGAAAAATGTATGTATTTTAGGTGCTAAGGTGCTATTTGTGTGTTGTTTTTTTTATATATTTATGTTTGCATTCATTTGGAATGTCCAGGAAACTAAATTCAAGATTTGGATGAGCATCAACTCTTCCCATCTGTGCATGTATTGGAATTTTCAAGAAACTTGGCATGGGACGATGCTCAACTGAAAACACGTCACCAGTCCGCACCTCTTCACACACTGTGTTGCAGTAGTTTGCGGTGTGTCTGTTCACTCATTAGAAAAGCTAGAAAGATTTTTGTTGCCTTGGGTGCTTCTTGAAAATTAAACAAGTAACATCAATTCTCTTCTGACTTTGTGTATGTTTTAAAACTAATGTGGTTCAAATATCAACTGAAAGAATTTGTTTCTCCTTGGGCAGTAATCTTTGCAAATTTTTCAATTCTGACCCAGTTTTGTGGGCATTCTTGTCATGGTCTGTGAGTGACTTGCTTAGCTCAAAATTAGATAGATCATCTACCTGGCTTGGAAGTTTTAGGCTCCTGTGCTTGACATACTTTATTGACTTTTATTGACATACTAGCTTTACTTCCTCACTTTTACAACATGTCTGTGTTAATTTGATCCAAATAAAGGACACTTCTGTACCCAGATTGTCGGGGCATCTTATGCAGAACTCTGAAAGTGTGACATGACACCTTTGCTCACCAAGTCAGATGCATTTAGGATTATTAATCCTAATGCTGATGTATAGATTAGCTGAAGACTTTGAAGCTTCAGGCATCCTGGTCAGAGCCACTGCTGTTTGACATCTGGAAGTAGCAGAAAAATCAGCATTTTCTCTTTTTCTTCAAGGAAAGAATGGCAGGCTGACGGAAAAAGGCCAGGGAAAACCAGGTGTTTAACTGCTTTGCACCATCTTGTAAGTGCTGCTGTCTTACACATCTGGAGTATGATAGTCTTCAGATACAAGTATTCAAACCATGAATCACTTAATGGCAAAGGTTTAAAAGGGGGCGGGGGGAAGGTGTTGAAATACACGGACTTAGTGTCTGAACATTGCATGTTGTATCTTGGGCCTGGGTGAAACACTGTGTAGGAAACTTAAACACTGATTTCTAATGTTTTTTATTCCCCCTCCCCCCCCCTTTTTTTTTAAGGGTGGACTTTTCACCATGGAGTTGAATCTGATAACTCCAATTCTTTTGTGTCTAATTTTTGAACTTGAATGGAACAGTCATACTTAGCTTTGATATTGAGCTTGTGACTGATGAGTCTGAATAGACTAGGATTTGGGTTTTTTGCCATTTCTGCCACAAGTTAATTTGGTTCTATATCATGGAAGTACCAAACTGAATTTTGTTTTGGGAAGGGACTACTCAAACTAAAGGCACTGAATTTAGACTAGGAAAAGGAAGCAGTGATGACAAAACATAGCAAAGGTAGTAAACCTTAAGTTGAAAATAAAGCTGTGTTGTATAATACTAAAAGGTAGATGTGGATTCCTGTTTCATATGTAGGGGTAACCCACTGCTAAGCAATGATAACAGACATTGAGGCAGATGCAGGCCATTGCACTCCAACACTTGTGTTCCTTTACAGAAAGCTTCTAGTAGAAGCGACAACATAGTCTTGATAAACTAATATAGAAGTCTAATAAAAGGAACCTTGCCAATTCTAGGTGGGTAGAAATCTGGATATGCTAGGAGACTAGTACACTATTGAAATGATAATAGCTTGTGACGTCGGATAATTTTGAGTTTGTACTCACTGAAGAATCCTTACGTATTGGCCAATCCTTGAAACAAGGTCTGTGTCACAGGGTAGTTGGATTGTTTTGCTCCAGGCAGTAGTGGCTGCCTTCGTGCACTGGTTTGAGCTTATGGCTGTAGGTATGTACCACTGAACTCAGCTGAACAAATGCATTTCAGCTATGAAAAATAGCATGAATGAGCTAAAAAGCTAGTCCTTGTGTTTACTTGGAATGCAGTAGAAGCTGCTTTCTGTTGTGCATACAACATTACTGGTTCAGTATTAGAATTGTAGAATCATGACTTTATTATTACATAGTATAGAATGTTATATACATAGAATAGACTATTACACATGCTTTCAACTTTTTCATCAAGGACAACTAATGGAATAAAAGTTAGGACTGAAATTTGTAATGTTTAGCTGACGTTTACATTGGAAATAGCACAGTTCAGAGTTTAATTCCTACCTCTCTCAATGGAAAATCTTATAGAAAATATTTTCTTTAATCTAGCATGATGCTCAAACATGCAAGTCAGACTGGCAAAATCCTTTTATTTCTGTCTGCTTTCCTGTGGCAACAATACCTCTTTGCATGGCCCTGTTTTTACCATTACTCTGGCAAACTTTGGAAGATACCAGTAACCAATATACTAGAAACCTGTTGGATGATGGAAAGGCTGTGAGTTTAAAGACCTGTATGGCTGTCATCTCATTCTCTGTCATGATCAAAGCTTGTTTTGCTGGGCACTGTGTTCCCTCAGTCGCATGGCTGATATAGGACTCCATCCCTCTTAAGTCCAGCTCCTGGAAATGTCTTGCAGTTTCCTTATTCCTACACCAGTCTTCCACTTTCTGAATGTGAGATGAAGCTGTCCTCACTGCCAGCTTGTTGTTTTCCTGAATATGTTGGCCAGGCTGAAGTGATATACATCATATTACGGGCTGCTTGCTGCCAAATTTTAGTCATATATATATTGCTCAAGCTGCGAACCTCCAAAGCAAACACAGAGAGGAAATCAAAATTAAATTAATCCTCTCCAAGGATGTATAAAGTATGGCTGCACTGAGGTTTACAAGTTGAGGGTGAGATGGACCATTGGTTGTGTGGGAGTCAGAAGCCACTGGTATGCACAACCCTTTTCTATTGCATTGCTTGTCTGGGCTGGAGTTGCTTAGCATGAAGACCTTATGGTTTTTTAATGATAACTAGACAAATGACTTTGCAAAACCATGGTTAACTATAGGGCATTCTTGGCAGTTTGCATTCTCAGGATTAAAGGCAAATGAGTCACCAGTTTCTCTGGAGCCCTCAGAGCTGTGCGTTTGCTTCATGCAGTGTAGTCAGAGCATCTTAGCTGAGACTGAACAAAGCTCTGGAACTTTTGCTTTTGGACATGGTGTGAAGGTTAGGTTGGAGACCTACTTCCTGTTGTTCTTGGTTGAGAGGATTGGTTTAGAGACAGTGCTTACTTCTGTTGTACTGATGCTTTCCTTCTTAATACTGGGTTTGTGCTGGCCAGCAGGATGAATCAGTGTCTCTTGAAGGCTATGATGTCAGCTCGCTCTCAGCTGGGATTCAGGGGTGGAGGCATGAAACAGTGGCTGATGGCTTTCTTGAAACACCAAATGGCTATACCTAGTCCATTTTCATGTGGAAAACATGGATGAAAGGAGTGAGTACTGCCTGCAGGAGATGAAAATTAAATGGAATTGCATGGCAGAACTTTGTGCAATTGCAAAGTAGACTTGAATGCTATTTCATCCAGAAAATGTTTTTTCTTTTTTTTCTTTTTTTCTGCAGTGATAGGCTTTGGATTTTGGTAATCTCACCTGAAATGAAATGATACCCCATATTGTATAGTTACTCAGAAAAAAATGCCTTAACAAGCAATGGTAGTCATAAAATAATCTACTTCCACAAGCAGAAAAATAGGCTTGATTGCTGAAGTACAATCATGACTAACAGTGTGGCCAGCAAGACTAGGGAAGTGATCATCCCTTTGTACTCTGCGCTGGAGAGGCCGCACCTTGAATACTGTGTCCAGTTTTGGGCCTCTCACTACAAGAAGGACATTGAGCTGCTGGAGCGTGTCCAGAGAAGGGCAACAAAGCTGGTGAAGGGCCTGGAGAAAAAGCCTTATGAGGAGCGGCTGAGGGAGCTGGGGTTGTTTAGTCTGGAGAAGAGGAGGCTGAGGGGAGACCTGATCGCCCTCTACAACTACCTGAAAGGAGGTTGTAGTGAGGTGGGGATTGAGCTCTTCTCCCCGGTAATTAGTGATAGAACAAGAGGAAACGGTCTCAAGTTGCACCAGGGGAGGTTCAGGCTGGACATTAGAAAGAACTTCTTCACTGTTAGAGTTGTTAGGCATTGGAACAGGCTCCCTAGGGAGGTGGTGGAGTCATCGTCCCTGGAGATGTTCAAAAAACGTTTAGATGTGGCACTTCAAGACATGGTTTAGTGGACAGGGTGGCATCAGGTATATGGTTGGACTTGATGATCTTTGAGGTCTCTTCCAACCATAATGATTCTATGATTCTAAATATTGTGCACAGGAAGAAGGAAATAAAAACCTTGGCTGTTTTCTCTATAAGCTTAAAAGAGCTTCAGGATTGTAAACCTAATATAGAATGTCATCAGTGACTGCCATGATCTACCTGCTGCTTGCTCTGAAGTTTGTTAAATTATTAGGAGCAGTTAAACTGTTGTCTTGAATAATTTAAATGTCTGGTTAAATTGTTTTGAGAAGTAAAGCTGTAACTGAGTAGCTTAATGTTCAGTTGTTCTGGGGGAAAAACTTTGAAAATGAACACACCTGAGGTAGATGAGTTCAGGGGTTGCAAATATGCCCTGTTTATCCTGCTAATACAGAAAGCATCTGCTTGTGGTCTTGCAATATTGTGTTACTGGGACTTTGCCTACTCCTCCTTGTTCAAGACAAGGCTTGCAGAGAATAGTAAAGCTTTTCCAGAAGAGCTCCTGTGGTGGGAAGTCACTGGTGTGTTGTCCTGTTGCAAATTATCTGTCCCATCTTTTGTAAGCTTAATCTTTGTACAAGTCCTGTATGATTAATTTCTACTGATAGGCAAACAATTTTTCCATGGCTTCCCTGCTAAATATGTCGGTTTAGGTTACTGGTGAAACTGAGATGTCATTAATCAAGCACATAGTGTAGACCTAGAAGGGAGAGTGTAAGAAATATTGTCTATACTGTACAAGGACGGACCACTTGCCAAAATGGTTAACAGAGTTGAAGTAATGTACTGTGAATGTCAACCTTTTGATCTGCAGACCTCAGAACTTTTCCATGGAGTACAGAGTCCAATCATGAACTTAAGCTTTCTGACAATAGGCTTACTTTTTGTTTTGCTGTCATTGATAGTAAAAGTTCTGAACTCTCAGGTAGAAACTTCTGATGTAATGAGATCTCTGCTGAAAAAGGAGTTGTTTTGGGGAGAATCAAGGAACTCGCATGTCTTAGAAGCCATCCCTTGAAGCTGTCATTTATCACTTCAGTCCATTTCCTCACCCATGAATGAAGCAGGGCAGCTCTCTGCCATCAAAGGCAAACTTTAACAGGATGTGAAAAGGTGGGGTTTCTTTTGTTTAAATGGTGAATGTTAAGTTATCTTAATGACTCATTTAACTATACTTTGTTTTGTCCTATATGTAATAAGCTTGTTTCTAATCTGAATAAACAGGTATTGAGAATCCATCCGTCTGATACTTGATGACTCTGAATCAAGTTAAAGCTCTGACTTAAATTGTATTACATCACAAAAGCTTGGAGCACAGAACTGACTTAGAGCATGTGCTCTACTTGATAGCTGTGTAGCACAGCAGAAAATACAGTAAGTAGGGTGGCATGTATCTTGCAGTAGTACTTAATGCTCAACAGATTTGGGAAAGTTGTTTTGGGAATTGCATGATTGTAAGTATACAGTTTCTTCCTTAAAGGTCTGTAAGCTACACCATTAAAATTAATTGCAAGATATGTTCACTAATGGAGAAAATTTTTAAGATTAAAAGTGTCATGCCAGTGGGCAGCGCTTTTTCATTGCTTTTGTATTCTTGCTCTTGCCATGTTGTAGATAGGAGTGTCTGCCAAACTAGACTGGTTTGTAGAAGTCAAATGCAGACCCTAGTAAAAAGGAATTGTGTAATTTTAGGAAGTTTATTTTTCATAATCCATTAACTGAATTAAAACTGATCATAGCTTGGTTGTGGTTTACTGAAATGTCTGAGAATAAAATGGAAGCTGAATTTCATCAAAGTTAAATTCTAAAATAGAATAAGGATTTTGCTTTGATTTTTTTTCAAGTTCAATGAATGACAGTGGTTAGACAATTAAGACTTTTTTTCTCTAAGCTGTTACAAAAGTTCTACAATTGGAAAGCTCTTCTTCATATAAATGGATACCAAAGTGTGCATATTTGGTAATTGTTTCCTGGTAGTAAGTAAAGCAGGCATTAGTATTGGTTAAAAAAAAAAAAACAAAACAACTTCCCTTAAAAGACAGTGTGAAATGCAGTGTAGCTTTTTAATTACTGTAGCTTTTACTTGAAACACACAGTAATTTTATATTCTCATTAGTGGATGTATACTGGATATATGGTATATATTTACTTATAGCATGTATATATTTATAGCCATTTCATTAATGTATAAGTAAAAATGTACATGACTGGAAGCTCTTCAACCTTACAAGAAATGCTAGCAACTGTCTCTTTTAGACAGTTGTCGTAAGGCCCTTAAACTATGAAAAGGGAAATATGCTTATTTTCCTAGCTTAACTGAAAATTATTCAGAGAGATTATTTTTGTATGATGACTTTTTTCACAAAATAGGTTTTCATATTTAGCTCACATTGTTTTATGTTGAGTAGCATGGCTTGAAAAGTCATCTTTTGAGTCTTCAGATTTCAAATATATTTTTTTCCCCTGTCTACCTTCTACTTTTGTCCTGCATACATAAAACTACAGTGAGAAAATTGTTAACAGTATTGAATTGCATTACTTTTTCCTCTTTTTCTCCCTGTCTTATTTTAGAGGCCAACTTAATGCTCCATCTAGGTAGACTCGATAAATGGAACTGTTCCAAGTCCTGTGTGTGAAAACAAGGCAAGGATAGACTAGAGAGTTGGAAATCTGCCAAAACAAACTTGAGTGGAATAGCTTAGTTTGTCCGGTGCTGCACTTTCTAACACCATGGGGCTTTTTAAAGGTATTTCCGTTCTCAGATATATGTGGTCCATCGGGTGTCACAAGAGGCAAGCGCCTTTGTAATGAATCAAGTCCATGTCCTGCAGGACTTAGGTGGGATTTCAGTCATCTTGGTAAGGAAGAAGGGACTCAGCTAGGCCCAGCCATACTGTTTGACACCATAGAAGCTTGTGGTATTTAAAGTAAAAATTGCTATTATGTCTATAGGTGGCAACAAGTGCTATAGGGCCTTAAGAAGGCAAGCTAATGTAAATGAAGTTCTTTCAGAGTTCTTTCAAGTTGGCATTTCAAAGGCCTGCCTTCAGCTTGCAGAGCACTAAAGTAGGATATAAGAGCTTCTTTCTAGATTGAATTTGAAGTACTTTGCATTTTAAGCTGCATGTTTACTTTTAATAAGCATGTTGGTAGTTGATTTGAGGGTTTATAAGTGTATTTCATTGGAGGTGTAATGGTTAGAGTAAGTTCAAGGGAAAACAAGAATGAACAGAAGTCCAGAAAACCTGACTTACAAAGGCGATCACTGGAAGATTTGTATTTCCTTAGTCTAGGATAAGGTTGGAAAGGGAAGAAGAAATAAGCATGTCTTTGAATACACAAAAATTTACTGCAAAGGAGAAAGGATTGAGATCTTGCCCGCGCTTGCTATGGATGAGAAAATTAGATTTTAATATTAGGTCAAACTTTCCTATGTGCATTGAACTAGACTGTTGAAAGTTTTGGTGTCTCTGCAGAGACATGAATGAAATAAAGATTGACCTAGATATTTGTAGGACTTGTACTAACTTAACAGCTAACACTGCTGTGAAATAGAAGAACTGAAGATGAAAAGGGACTATTGATGACCTTCTGCAGACTCTACCCCTTACCTGCTGTCATGTTGGACTTCACAAATGAACATTTTCCTTACGATAGTGCTACTTTTACCATATAAATTGGAAATGGATTGTCATTTATGAATTAAGAGTGTATTCACACGGTAGACAGACTCTGCCTGCCTGTGTGAAAGATAACATCCTTCCAGCTTTACTACAAAATTCTGGATTTTCCCTTTAGAGAATGCTAGCCTAAAGAAAACAGGGATTTGAATTGCCTCACAGACTGGAAAAGCATCACCAACAATGTAACTGTCAAGGTGATTTTCTTGCAAATGGCTGAAAGGTTTTGTAAAGGGTCTCCAGGAAGCCTTCGGTACTTTTGATGTAGCTGTTTTGTTATTGGATCAACTTTATAGGCATTAAAACTATAGTAAAATCTAGCAGAAGGGCACATGAGAAAAAAAATTATTTGGCCTCTCTCTTCATAGAAACACATGAGATAAAACAGAACTTAGACATTCTCCTGTGCATGGAAAGGAGTGAAGTATACAGAAATGTGTTTAGGGAATTGATTGAAAGTATGATGCACAGTAACTGAATAAATTATTTTGGTAGAACAAAGATATGTAAATAAAAGGGATCACTATTTCCAATAGACAGGAAGGTCAGGAGGTACCCTGTTGTTAAGTCTCCACTTCAGGTAGTAAAATGTGCTTAGTTGCTGCATCAAAGCTTGTAGGCTCTGACTAAAATAGAGTGTATCTCGGGACATTAACCTCACTGTAAAGTTTGATAGTTATAATTTACTTCTAAATTCTAGATGCTGAATGTCATAATTTCTTTCTCTATTACATTAAAATCCTTCTTTAAACCTTAGGATGAGAAGATAATCAATGTAGGAAGGGACAACAGGAGGTTGCCTGTAATTTCCTGTACAATTCTCTTGGCTTTTTTTTTTATGATGATTGCTGTCTTGTAGTAGCTTTTTTCAATGCATTTCAGTTTTCTTAGTGAACAGATAAGACTGTAGGCCTAGAGTATTTTCCAGATGTGGAATTGCCCTCCCACTCCCTTCTCTAGCTCAGATATAACATGTATACGTGCAGGTTCACACTGATGCCTTATGCAAGTAACAGTGAGCATGAGTACCAGGAAGAGCTGAAAAGTTTCTTTCCTGAAAGTGAAATTGATAAGCACTGCAGAGTACGAATAGTAAATATGGAAGATCCCTGAAAGTAAACAGAACAAGCTTACTTTGAGGAGAAAAATAGGTAATAAAAAACATAGAGATGTCCTTCCATTTTTCAGTCTAGAGAAATGTTTTAACAATTTTGGTAAGATTACTGCTTGAAGAAGTATAACTCTGTCTAATTTTGAAACTGCTAGGCCTGCTAGAAACCAAGAAGAGGTTTGCTGTGAAAAAGTAAAATAATAAATGAAATTAAACTTTGTTTTCTTATGGAAAGCACTGAGTGTTTGTGAAATACTTCAGGTACAACACTACATGGTGCTGTTCAAAAAAACCCCATTTTTAAATATGAGGCAATCTTATAACAAGATAAAATATAATTCAATTTAGCAAATAGTTTTGGACCTTTTAAGAAGAACAGATAAGTTTCTTACAGTTTGAAGCAGCACTTTTAAATGTGTGTGGGACCTGTTCAACCATTAAGATAACCTGCGCAACACTTACATGAAAGGATGACAGAAGTTAAATTACATCACTTCTTGGTGAGTGTCTGTGGTATATGCTGGTGATCTTTAACTTTTTTTTTAGCCTTTTGCATTGCAGCAGATTAACTATTTCTGTGAAGGTTAATTGGGAAAAATATTTTGTAATCATACTATGATGTTTACTGGAGTTTTATTGTTTATTTCTCTAGCTGTGGAATACAGAGTCCCTGGTTTGAATTAGAGTAGTGTTGGTCAGAAGCATGTATCCTTGAGGTGCCTGATCCAAATTGTGTTGGGTTACAAACCCTGAAACATTCAGTTTGGCTGTGTTTAATGAGGTGTGTTGGAGCTTAGCCTTTAAAACCTTAGGTGTCACCATGAACATGACCTAGGATCATTTGCAAAGGTACTAAAGCTGATAAAGAAACTGCTTCCTAATTCCCCCAGTGTCATCCCTGTACTTCTTACACAGATACTGTGGTTTGGATTGAGAAAGCAGAGAAAGAAAATAAGCAAGGGTGAACAACTTGAGAAGAATTAAAAACAAAACAAGAAAATGAAAACCAAACCAAACAAACAAAACCCAAAACCCCACCCTCCCCACATTCACACCGCAAACCTCCAACCCTACAAATCAGGGGCAGACACTGGATGAGGAAGTGTTTGTGTTCTACAGCCATCTGTGAAAAGGAAGCTCCATGGGTATCTGAAGGAAGAAGGAAAATAAGAATAAAAATCTGAATGGTTAAGAGTCCTTGCCTGGTCAGAAGAGTGGGACAGGGTGGGAAACCTCCACAGTAGATGGCTACTTAGTGTCTTCTGTTCGTAAATGCCTATGAAACCCATTGATCACTTCTCATTCCAGCCTGCTGCCCTCCACCATGGTATATGACAACTGTTATTTTTTAATTCTCTGCTTGCTTGAACAGCAGAGGTTTGTGTAGTGGATCAGAAGATGATCAACAATGGTTGAAACAAGCAGGTTTTAATGCAAGACTGTAAGGTAAAATTTTATTTCAGGTTGGGTTTTTTTAAAATAAATTTAGAAGTTGTATACGACTTAAGTTCAAACAGTAGTCATGGCTCTGAACTCAAGCACTCTATAATTAGGAAATTCTGTAACACTTTAAGTTAACTTTGTCATGCTTATGAATTCCAACAATCTGTATTACAGAGCTTTTCCGCCTCAATTGATATTAAGACCAGAGGGTGCTCGTTCAAGGAGCTACTGTTTGTATTTTGTGGTCACTCTAACTGTGGTACCTGTATTTCAGGTGTCGTCCTCACAGCATATTTTGGATAGAGTGGTATTTGCCTATCTTTCTGATGTATCAAGAAAGCTTTGGGTCAGTTTGCATGTAAGCACTCTTCAGTTGCCTAAGGAGTTCTTGGGGGTGCAGTGGTGACCAGTCTAACAACTAAATCATTTTGGCATTGTCAAGTGTCCTGCATTTTAACCTTAAGTTTTAACTTACAAGAATATGGAAAACACATTCCATGTGTGCAAAATGGTGGCCCACAGCTTTATGTAGTATCTGGTATTGGCACACTGAGCATCACAACAGCAAACTCCTATTGTGGATTTTGCTGGGAATAAACTAGTCCATTAATAACCTTATCACACATTTCTCTTTGGGCAATGTGCCTTGTGCATGTCATGTGTGGACTTCTCTATTGAATGAAAAGTGAAAAAACAGTATTTTGTCTTGTAAATGACTACTGTATAGTATTCCACACAGTAGAAAAGGAGAAAAACTAATAGGGCTCTGATGTTTATTTTCCAGCTCTGGAGTGCTTGACTTAACAACCTTACTAGTATTTTTAAATGCAAAAAAAGAAAAAGTGTATGATTCCAGTATTGCCCAGTCCAGTTGCACAGGCAACTGAATGGAAGAGTTAAACCCAAACTTCTGACACATGGATTCAGCTCCCAGCTTTGCTTCAGACTAATTCATGTTGCCTGATTTCTGCAACTCTTCCCAGTTTTCATGTGGTTATAGGCTTAGATTTTTGAACTAACTCTTAAAAATGTCTATATATTCTGGGTTTCTTAAAAGCCACATTTAAAAATTTTTTGGCCACCTGAACCTCTGTGCCTACCGTAAATCATATGAGCTCTTATGACCATCAGATTCTAGTGTGTGTGAATGTATTCTTAGGCTCTTGTGAACAAACAGGAAACAAAGTGTATCTGTAAGCTTCATAGCCATCTTCCTTTCAGTTAGCTATGATTTCCGTAAACCTAGGATCCCATTTGCTGTGACCTCTCTAGGTAAGAGGAAGGGAATGGGTTTGTAGTTTGCCTTACTGCTGAAATGAGGCCAAATAGTGACTAATGAACATAGCAGATGTTTCTACTTTTGAAGGCTTTTTTTGGAATGAACTTTATTAACCAATTTATCCTTCCTCCCAGGAGATAACGGGACAGCAGTGTAACTGAGATCTGACAATTCATTACATAAGAGAAGAAAATATTAATGTTGACCCTTGCTATGTTGACAGTAGGATTTGAATCTAACCTTCTGTTCTTTTTGCTCAGAAGAACACATCCAAGTAGAGTTTTCTTCAAATCTTTCAGCTACTGTGCTACGTTGTGATGTTGGCCACATTTTTAGCAATTTGGAATATAATGAGACGGATTTTGTGTGCAAATTCAGGGTAGCTCCATTGACTTAATAGTGTTACTCCAGATATTTATTCATTTTACTGTGAGATTGTAATGAGACCTCTGTTTTTGATGAACAAACAACCAATGTTTGATTTGGTTTGCCGTTGGGGTAGGAGGGCTGTGGGTCTGAAAGGTTATAGCAAGTTCCTTCTCCCCCTTTGTTGATGAGTTCTCAAAGGCATTCATCTGTAGTTAATTATGATAAGCATAAGAGATGATGGCTGTGTTGAAGTTTTTTACCAGAAGGTGCAAGGGGCTTTTTTGCAGGCAACCTGATTTCTGAAGTTCTTTTTGTGCTTCAGTGGATGTTCTCCTACCTTCTCGTCCTGGCAGGAAGATAAAGGTAGCAGCTGTGAGTACCTCTGTGTCAGATAGCTGGTGAACAGGAGGTGGTTGTAGTTGCTTTAGTCATTTTTAGTAGTAGTGTAAGTTATGCAAGAAGATCATGAAAAAGAGAATACAAGCATGGAGATATCCTCATAGTCTTTGTTCTTTGCAACTCTTTATCTCTGGGTGAAAGGAAGCCCTGCTCCTTGGTACCTTGTCCTGTTGGGCCCAGAGGAGTGAGTGGCAGCTTCTGCAGACAGAGCAGGGTGTTGCATGCCTCCTCTCCTTCCTTTCCTCATTTTGTGCAACCATCTCCCTAATGCACAGCACCCAGCTCTTACTCCAAACACTTCAGTTCCCTCATCCTGCACCCAAGAGTTTACGATGCAAAGATATTTGGAGCACCTCATGCAGGTGGTCTGTGTGTCAAGAACTTATGACCTTGAAAATTGGTTTCCTTTGATCACTCTCTGTTCCATTGTTCAGGAAATACGCTTAACTACAAGGGGTGAGGTCAAGAATGATGTAATCATTATGGAGCCATTAATCAGTACAGTCACTGTGCTTTTCCAGGTGGAAAATGGTAACAACAGTTAGTTATGCTCACATCTGCATAGAATATGTACAATAAATTATGCACAAATTCAAACATCTTGTAAGTGAGCAGCATTATTTAGGGCATGCTTCCAGAAATCAGAAAAACCAAACCCACTTGATAAGCAGGTAGTTGCATCATTTCTACTGATTGCTTGCAGATTTCTGCTGAGGCAAAAGACTGGAGCAATGTGGGTTCCCAAACCAGTTTGTTGTCTTGAGCCACCCAGTTAATGTGAGAACAGTCTTCTTAGAAAGCCTTTTTCTGTGCATGTGTACATCATGATCTCTCTAGCTTCTTCATTTCACCTATAAGATTCGGGAGATGTTAAACTTAAAGGTCAGTAACTTTTCAGTGCTGATTTTCTCAGTTTCAGCAAATCCCATGCTGAGATGAATGTAGGAATTAAGTGTGAGAATGGGCTATGCTTAAATTTCCTTTGAACACCAAATTTTAAACAATAGGCTGACACTTGTAAAGCACCGTTTTAGACCAAAAAGAGGCTGTTCTTGATGCTCAGATAAATCAGACTTAGTCCATACAATCTATCCACATCTCTGTGAAGCAGTGTAGATTTCAAGTCAGTTGGAAAAAGCACTAGAGCACTTAAATTTCATTTCTAAGCAACAAGGCTTGCTTTGCTTTTGTAACTGGACATGTGTTCTCCTGTAGTAACATCCCTGTAATGACTTGTGTGTGTGTTGACTGCTCCCATACACAGTGTAGGCTAGAGTCCTTTCTAGCTGAAAATTCAGGAGTTTCCAGTGTACATCGTCGTTCTTCCATGCAACATAGAAGCTTCTTACAGAGCTGTGTTGATATGTGCCCTGCACAGGCTTGTGAAGGGCAGAGACAGTCCTTTTGGTCTTCTGTTTCTGTGGCAGGATGCTCCTGCTCTGAGCTGGAGAGGGGAAGAACAGAACCAGACCTGGCAGAAACTGAATCTGGTATTTCGGTCTCTGGCCACTGCAAATAAGAGACTGTTTCAATTTAATACCCCATGTGCCAGGAGGGTGCATGCAATTGGACAACATACGTAAAAGTGGGATTATTTTTTTTCCCCTCACTTTTAAGCTTGCTTTGTTCCAGAATAAGGTGTCTGCTTATAGGTGGTCTAATAGTAAGATTTAACTGTGTTCCTTCTGTCCTCTTGCTCATACATTGGATACATCGGACTGAGTGTTTATATCAGTGTTAAACTGTGATTCTGAGCACCTCCAGTCTGATCTGGGCCTTATTTTATGAGCTAGTATATGTATGGGCCATATAGTGATAACTTAGCATAAAGAGCTTTTGAGCTGCTGCTGTTCTTGTGTGGCTTTGGTTTGCTTCATGTGACTTAAGGTGGGAAGAAAGCTCTTGACTTAAATACTGTATTAATATTTCACTTGTCTTCTTGTTAGATGTTTTCATGAGGTTGTAAGTGTACTGAAAGACAAGAAGAAACTTAAAGATGAGTTCTGAAGTTGTTTAGCTGAACTTGGGATATCTTTCTTGGAGCAAGACACAGAAGGAAAGAATAGTGGAAAAAAAAGGCAGCAACTGAAGGGGGGAAAAAGCTGGATGGGTTTTACAACCATAAATGGTAAAAGTAACCTTGCTCTGCTGCCAGCAAGCAGAACGATGGAGTAAGGTTTTGATTTACAGGAACAGCTCAGCAAGGGCCTTGTAGAGTGTTTCATGCCTGCTATAAAAATGTGATTAGCTATAAAATGGGAAAGATTTAACAAGAGAATTTAAGCATCAGCAACAGCGCTGTTTCACGCAGAATGTGGATGCCTGCTTTTAGAGTTCTGGGAAAACAAGCTAGTTTGGAAAACGTGACGTTTTCCAAGAGAGAATGTGGATTATTTTGACTTATTACCTGAACATGTTAAATTTTGGTTTTTTGCTGATTCATCATGAGGTCTTTGAAAATAAGCAACATTTATCCTTGTAATTATTTCTTCAGATAATTGTCTACCAGGAGCTAGGCTTACAGTAAGCTGCCTAAGGACATACAGGTAGGTGTGAGAAGCTTTCCCTTAATGCCAGTATTCTGTCTTGTTGTTATACAGGTAGGGAGAGACCATACAGGATGGATATTGCAGCTTTATTCAAGAAGGTAAATTTGTCAGCTTTAAGCTCATGTGAGCAGTTGACCAGTAAAACTTCGCAGTTGTGGACAGCAGAAGCCTCTCTCCACTTCGCTATTGCCCAGCCTCCAGCCCTGGAGTGATGGAAGCTCAATGCTTAAGTTTTCTTAATGGAAAGCTTGTGAGCAAATGGCTTATCACCAAATGTGCCAAGTGATGTTTGGGGAGTGGAGGAGGGGGGACAGTAGCGTTTTTGGATGCTCAGTGTCATTCCTTGTAAGGATTCCACTGGAGGGGAGAAGAAAAGAGGAAATGAGAATTTCTTTCTGAAAAGTGAAGCATCAAGCTGACTGTGAAGAATTATATATCCCTGTTAAAATCTAAGGCCAAATGTTTCCTTTAAAGGACTTACTCTTAGTCAAAGACAGGAGAAGGGGGGGTCTCAGCTGCATACCACTGTACAACTTCAGCTGAAACTGAATGCTGAGATTGTCTATCATTCTTTATTAAGCCAAGTTAAGCCACCTTCATTTGTTTTAATTGCACCTCCGTAATATTACTGATATTTCAGATAGTTCAGAAACAACTGGTTTAAGAATAAACACATCCCTGAAAGTGTGCAAGAAGCAGGATGAAGTTATTAATGCCAATTATTTTCTGTACATTAAACTGGGAAGCAACTCAAAGATTATGGGACACCAATGATATAGAATGTACAGCTGCCTATAAACTTTTGGGTGTCTTAGGATATTATTTTTGTTTCTTTTGAAATCTAATGGAAGCTTTCTTAACCCCTAATGAAAAACAAAAGAGGTATTTATCTTGGTTGTTTGTTTGGCTTGTCTGAAGACTGTTGATGTGAATGTCAAATCTTGATAGGAACTTACAAAAATGAAACTTCAAATCATCTTTTGTTTGGACTTATCAAAATTACACGGCTGAAAAATCAGATTTAATCTGCCATGCAAAAATTCAAAACATCAATATGCTTTCTAAGTGCATATAACTGAAAGCTAATACATACTTTAATTTATACTTAAACATACAATTTGTGCAACTGTTAATATGGTTCTGCCAGTATTTCAGTTCTAAACTCTTCATTTCAAGGCTTTGAAACTCTGCACAGTGGTAAAACTGTTCCAAGCTATCTGGAGGACATTACCCTCAAGAGGTCAGGGGTAAAAGCCCAGTAGTAGAATATATATATATATGTATTTTTTTTAAGGTTTTGTAGGATGCACAAAAAATAAATGCAGAGATCCTGAATGTGATCATAGACTCATTTAGGTTTGAAAGGATCTTTAAGACCATCGAGTCCAACCATTAACCTAACACTGCCAAGTCCAACACTAAACCGTATCCTTAGGTGCCACATCTACATGTCTTTTAAATGCCTCCAGGGATGGTGACTCCACCACTTCCCTGGGCAGCCTGTTCCAGTGCCTGACAACCCTTTCAGTGAAGAAATTTTTCATAATATCCAATCTAAATCTCCTCTGGTGCAACTTGAGGCCATTTCCTCTTGTCCTATCACTGGTTACTTAAGAGAAGAGCCCAATCCCCACCTCCCTACAACCTCCTTTCAGGTAGTTGTAGAGGGCGATCAGGTCTCCCCTCAGCCTCCTCTTCTCCAGACTAAACAACCCCAGCTCCCTCAGACTTGTGCTCCAGGCCCTTCACCAGCACCTCAATGTCTTTCTTGTAGTGAGGGGCCCAAAACTGGACACAGCACTCGAGGTGCAACCTCACCAGTGCCAAGTACAGGGTGACAATCACTTCCCTAGTCCTGCTGGCCACGCTATTTCTGATAGTGTGATACTACACCTTCCACTAATTTGACTTGAAGGATATTTGCTTAATAAAAATTAAAATGCTTTAAAACTTACTTTTCAATATATCTTCACTGTAGGATCAATAAACAACATTTTTCAAACCGCGAAGTAATAAATCTCCTTAACTGAAAAGACTGAGGACATCCATACAATGAAACTATTGATTTCTCTGTAGTATTGTAATTAATGTACAATCACTTGGGGGAAAAAGATTGCTAAAATCTCTCAAAGATAAAAAGATTTCTTTTTTTTTACTATCATGATATACTGAGAAACTATTGCATAAAATTGTAACAATTTTATGACTCTCTAAGTATGCTTACATCAGAGTCAGGTTTATGATACAGATGCAGAATGCAGAGTTGAATTTGGAATACCTTTTCTTTGCAAAAACACCAGTGTAGATTTTCTCCCTGTGTTATGTACTCTTTAAATACCAAAGGTTAAAAAAGTTAAAATTAAGCCCAAAGATGCAAAATTGGTTGCTGAGTAATTATTTCTTTAATATGAAAAAGCTATTTTTGCGTAGGATCTGAATACAATTCTGGTTTTAACCAGGAAAAAAGTTATGATTGAATACAGTGCATTCACTCTCAAAGGAGGAAAGTAATCAGTTCAAATTTCAACGTCAGTGATGTTTCTTGATAATTCAGAAGCAGAAGGAGGTTACAAATTTGGATAGTTCTGCTAACTCTGAAGATTTAACTTCTTTCTGACTGAGGTGAATGATTGGCTTTTCCAAATTATCAGCTAGTTACCCACTGAGGAAAGATATTCTTTGAAACTGGAAAAGAAACCAAAATTGCATCAGTACATTCAAAATTGAAGGTAGATCCCAAGTAGAGCCTAGATCCCATGGCTATATATGATAAGAGATTAGTCCTGTCAGCATCCGTATATGCACTGTTGCTGTATGTTAACTGAACTCTCAGTGTGTATGCCCCATACCTTGTACAGGGCCTTCTACTTGCAAATCTTAAATAAGCATATTGGTTTAGTCACATATCTGGGGAGAGGAATGCACAGTTGTGTCTTTGGGTTTTTTTCCCCCACTGATCATTAAGTTGTGGTGGGAAAACTGTACTTTTAATTTTGCCTTTAAATGGAGAAGTACCTTGAAGAGGACAGTCATGCGGTCACTATGTGTTACACTAAGTGACTCCTTGCCCATTTTGTGGGTGTCTTGTATGCAACCATGAGTTTGATCTGCCATATTCCTGTTCTGATCTCTCTTCCCCAGCTAGAATGTGAAAACCTCTTCCCCAAGGTTAAGAAGCATATCTAGTTACTTAGCAGTGATTTCTTCCTTTCCTCTGTCAAGTTATAGACCTTAACTGACATCAGGTTAGACTTCAGGGTAGGGAGGCAGCTGCTGAGAAACCTTGGCCTTATCCAAATTCAGAGGTTCACAGAGGTGCAAAACAGAAAATGCAGTTCCTGAACTGCGATGAAATCTCCTTGCCTTAATTCTTTCTTTGTGCCAAGAGATGAAAAGTTGCTAAGCAAGTCAAAATTGACACCGTACTTCAGGTTTACTAGTGCTCTGAGTTAGCTTTGTGCATTTTGGTCTCCAGGGCTGACTAAGAAACATACAATCATACTATGGTAAAAGCTGTTTTTTGTCTGGTATTCATGGTGCAGGGTCTAAAGATGACTTATCTCTGTAGAGTAAAAAAATATTTTTTTTATCTTCTCAGTTGTATCTGTGTCTCTGTAAGTAAATGGTTTTCCCCTAATCTTCACTTATGTGAAATTGAAATGCAGTCGTTAATATCAGAGCTGAATCTTGCAGTGTTGACAATTAGTGAAGATTGGAAGCCATGTCAGCACTTTCTTAACAGTAGTACAGAGTTTTCTTTCCATAAATGTATGATGGAATCTCAATCCTGCTCGATGCAGAAATGTCACAATAATAATAATTACCCAATCAACTTTAAGATGGACGGTGACTTACAGAAAAGGTCCTGCATGTTCTGATTAGCTGACTGCTGTCTTGTCAAGTCTAAAGCATGACTTACCCTATTGCCCAACGTTAGCAGTAAGTTGAATTCATCTTACTCTTTGCACCTTTGCAGGTGTGTTGTCAAATGTTTCGCAGTTGCTTTTTCAGCTGTAAGTTAATGTCTTAAATGTATTGTGACTAATCCTTGCCAACATGAGTATCAGTATGCAGAATCACTGGTTCAGAGAGTTCAGAATTATTGTACTGCAGTGAAGTTTTGTATAATACTGACTTTGCCTTAGACGATGTTCATTACTTATGTAGACAAAAATAATGAGACATTTCTTGCATAGACAAAAATGTCTGTTTGGCATAATAGTCCTTAGGATTTAATTAATGATTTTGTTTCACTGATACAAGCATTAATGCATATATTTTTATGCTTATATTAAGTAACCTACCTAATAGTAATGTGAATTAATATAAAAGACAAACGTTGTATTTGTAAGCTTTTATTAGAATGGCTTAAATGTAACAGTTTTATTCAGATGATGGAAAATGCTATTGCCACACCAAGAAAACACAGCATAAATATCCAGTGTTAGGACTTAGTCTTGTGCTTGTTAATTAATTTGCCTCAATTTATTCATGTATTGAGGTTTTTGCTCTGAACATAACATGATGCTTCACAGCGCAACATATTAGAGTGTTTAAAATGCTTTGTGAGGAATACCACTTGCTTGACATTTCACATAAATTTGTCAGACGCACTAAGGGCACAGGTAGCACTAATTCATCACTTCTCATTTTTCTCAGGGAGCATCCCCTCCTGTGATAAAAAAGAGGAGAGAGCTTGATGCTTCCTTTGCTCCCTTTCCTTCTTATCTGACAAAGACAACTCCTTACCAGTGGAACCTTGAATAACTGCAACATGTTATTTGAACAGACAAACCTATTGACCAAAGCAGGACTTTATTATTCATCAATGTAATAAAACCTGACCAGAGATATTTAGCTGTGTTGCTCCAATGTAGTAACTTTTCCAGTGTTGCCTCTGTACTATCTTGTATCCAAACTTTGGAGTTCCCATGGATTCATATTTTGATGCCATTAAGATCTGAAGAAACCAGCTGAGGATGGTGGCTTTGTGTTTGAGAGAGTGCAGGGGATAGTGGGAGTGTATACACATATATATATGTGTGGTTTTTTTAAATAATTGGGCCCTTACACATTTTTTCAGTCTGAAGGAGATCCCATTGGTAAGTAGTAGTGGGTCAGTGCCTCATTTACAGCTAAAGAACTTGCCCATCTTGAGAACATACTCTTTACTTTCCTACATGGGTTTATGAGGAAGTGGAAAAAGCACTGGTACCAACTTATTTGCAGGCACAGGACTCTTGGCTCGGTGTAAGGTATGGAATTTCTGTCATGGGTTTAATCAAACCTGGTCGGTATTATGAGGGTCAACAGTTGTGTAAGGAACACCACATTTCATGGCTACATCTCAGGGTGGGGGATAGTCCATCAGCACTCTTGTCTGCTGAAAGATGTTTCTTTGCTGGTGTATGTATAAGTGTATTACTTTAATTGTGCCACAAAATGTATGGCTAAGTACCCACTGGCGAACATGTTTTCCTACTTAGTATGCAGGGAAAGAAAAGGAGTGATGATCATGTTCAGGACCCAGGAATATGAATCTGAAGAGAATGGAGCTGCTTCTGCTGAGTTCCAAAACCCTACAGAGAACTTGTTGTAGGACAGAATGTAGGAGACTTCTTGTAATTCTCCCGAAGTCCAGCTTTTATGCTATCCCACTTAGGATGTGTCCTCTGGCTAGTAACTTTCTTGTAAATACATTGGAATTAATTCCACTGGAACCTGCATGGAGTGCTTAGGGTGGGGAAGACTGTTACTAACTGTGTAAAAACTGAGTGATTCCACATGTTGACTTTCCTTCCCCATGTCATTCACATCATCACCAAACATTCTCTCTGGCAAGCACACCCTTGCTTTCAGGTATTTAAGCTTGGCATTGAGAAGTAGAATGCAACATTCTTTTCTCTGTCTTCATGTTCTTGCCTGTATTTTTCCTCATCCTTAAATCTCCTATGCTTGCTGTACTTAGTTGTGCCCTTTTGGATCCTTAAAACTCCAAACTTTATTTATTCTTGTCTGCATTCCATTTTATACCCATAGAAATTAATTTAATTTCCTGTGCATACTTACTTTCCTCTCTTTTTTTTTCTTCCCCCAATCTGCGACTTTGTACTGTTTCTCATTATCCTTTGCTATGAGGCTTTGAGGAAATTTATAAAGTAGAGAAGGCTTAATTCCTGTAACTGTTACTCCCCACCACCCAACACTTTCTGCCCCCACCCCCCCCAACTCTTCTTTAACAGACATTTAAACAGTCAACTGTGATCTACTGTTCAAGGACAAAGATTGCTTTTTAACTTTTAAAGTCATGAGTTTAGTTAATGTTGGTGCTTTGAACAGAGGGTGTCTTTCGTCTGTGACATTCTTCTTCCTTGTCTCTCTCTCTTCATCCATTTTTTGTTTTGGGCAGGAATTTGTGAAGCTACATAGAGCCAGATTTCTCGGTGAAAGGACAAGCATAATGTTACCTCACCACAGCGATTCTACTTGTCTTCTTTTTGGAGGTGGTAGTTTTGTGGGATTGTATGGGGTACCTCTGATTAAAACTGTTTTCTCAATAGTGCTGGTTCTACAGTATAACTTGATTTTTGTTTTCTTTTCTTAATTTTCCTGGTAGAGTTAAGCATCTTCCACATAAACACATACCACTTTCATGGCCACAATGAAAAATTGAATGTCTATAGCTGTTCTGCATCCAGCAATGACATATCCTTGTGCCAACTGTGGAGAGAATTCACATCCAGTGTGAATATATTCCTTTTCTTTGGGACCACTTGTGACGGCCATAATTTTTGAAATGCGTGTACTTCAGAATGGAGGATCACCAGGCTTTTATTAGTAATGGCTAGGGATATTGAGAAGTGGTTGTGGTTAAGCTTTTGAAATACCCTCTTTTGTCTGTAGAACAGAATCCATGAGTAGTTAATGTCCTGGACATGTGTGTCGGTGTCTTATGAAATTTCACAAAATGGATCCTTTCTTGGTAGATTTGTTTTGGGTAAAGCCAAGAAATGTGACTTTCTTGGGAACAGCAACTTTTGAGTTGTTGTCCACTCCAGTTACACATGCTGCTGTTCTGGCAGTTTCCTCTGTGAAAGCTGTACTTGTAGGAAAGGAATTCTGGTCTGATAAGGAGTTTATTGTAGTTATTAATCCAGAGACATTACTCTTCCTACTGTTAACCTAAAATAATATATACTCTTCTACAGTAACCTTTTTATAGCAATTTGGAGAAACGGATAAAAACACTAGAAGATTTTAGCCAGGCATGACTTGTTAATGGTAGTGTAACCCATAAAATTGCGCTGACAAGAAAAATAGTCTGCTGCATTTTCTGTTACTGCGTTTTTCTTAGTAACGATCAGTTCTGCTACTTTTGAGGAGATAATTACCTCTAGGACTTAGACACAAGGACTTAGTTGACCAGCTTGCCATGATGTTTTCTGATGGAGGAATCCTTCAACTCTTTCCCTCAATTGCTCCTAGAAAGGAAGGAGTGACAGCCCATCCTGGTTTTCTAGCTGGCTGCACCTGGGAAGTTGCACCTGGAACATCTTATTTTGAAAATGAGATTGTGTTCTTCCCTGACATCTAGCGGAAAACCAACACTTTATGATTATGTAGGCTGTTACCTGAATTCAGTTTGCTATTGTTCTGTTCAATTTAGGACAATGTAATTTAAGTCCTACTAGCAGTTGAAAAAGCAGTCATTGCATTGTGGTAAAATGCCAAGCAGAGAAGAGGACTGTAGTTAATGTAACTTGATTATTTTCTGGAGAGCTGCATGTATTCTGCTTTTCCCATGATATTAACTGATCTATATTATATGACCTTCTGTGCTCAACCAAACATGTTTCCATCCTTTGAGCCTTTCCCTCTGATACCTGTTGTCCAAGTTATTCAAGCTTTTCAGCATTAGACTAGTGCAGGAATCCTTTGCAATTATTCTAGTATGAATGGGGTTCAGAATATTTAAATCTGTGTAGGCACAAGAGCTGTGAATAGAGATTTGGTTTATTCTAGGTAATCTTTGGCTGTATGATTATTGCTTGGTGGTGGTTTAAGAATGGCTTTGGGACAAGCAGAGGAGAAGAGCCTGTGTAAAACCAGCACTACTCTTTTCAGTTAACAGAATTCAGCCTTTAAGAACATTTAGGGGAAAGATTGTTTTTGCCGAAACTAGCCTCAGATTTGTGACTTTTATTAAGAGAAGTTTGATCGTCACTATTACTTGATAGATAAGACTTTGAAAGATGTTCACTTTCCTCTCCCAAGCACAAGGAGAAAAGTGTTTTTCGGGTCCTAGGTATAGAAGAGTACACTTGCAGCACCAAATGTGAACCATATTAATGGTGCTTTTTCGACAAACCATAAATGCGTTGAAGAGCTATTTTCCTGTAAATGTGTGTCCTTACCCACACTTAAATTTCACCCTCTTTGCAGATGGTTGTTTGGGGAGGGAGGGAGGGGAACAAACAAAACCCAAACAAAATAACAGTTGAGCGTCTTGATGATAATCAGAAGTTTCTCATTTGGAAATGTTTTCCCAGTTAGAAAGTATTGCTTTCAGCTGTGAAAATAACAGGCTTTTCCTGCAAAGATAAAGAGGGAGGGAGGATGCATTTAAGTATTTAAAATAAATATAAATTCTGTTTTGCAAATATGGAAAAATAATGATCCTTGTGGTAAGACTGCACAGTGATTCCATAAATATTGCTTGCATTTGTGGATGAGTTATTTCTTTAGGTCAGGGCAGAGAAGACCTGCTTGAAAAAGGAGCTCTTAATGCTGAAGCTGTGCTGATGCCCTTTTTGAGCAATGTCTTCAAAAAGAAAATACCTTAGGGGCTATATGTAAACAGAATCCTCAAATAAATTTCTTTTATTGATTGCACTGACATAATCTAGCAGCAATAATTATTTCAGGGCTGGCTAACTGCAGAGTGCTTGGAGAGTGAGTGAGAACCACTAGTCTGTCAGAAGATGGGATGTTTCAAAACACTGCCAATCAGGTTCATTTCATGTCTCCCACTTTGCCTAAAAAGCAGCCTGACATTTATTCTTGGTACCTTCTCTCTGTGACAAGAACAACTGCTGTTCAGGCTTTTTTTCCAAGTAGAGTCAAATATTTTACAGAAACATACTGTGACTCAACAAAGTGTGACTTAGTAACCAGAGTGGAAGCCTCCAGCGAGTGTGCAGTATCGGATAGCTGGACAATAAACTTTCTTGCTGGCATGTTGTTTTCTCTGACTGTTCAAGTGTTATTGAAGGAGAAAAACAAAGCTTTGTGTAAAGCAGCTACATGTGCCACCCAGTGAGAGTTTGGGGCCTCTGTGGTTTTTTCTATTTTCTTTAAGAGCAAAGGTCAGAGTACCATTTGCCTGATTTCTTCAAATCCCATCCCCCCCCCCAGCCCCCCCAAAGCTGTTCCAATTCAGTCTGAGACCTCCGCTGAGCTCCCTGCTCCAAGAGCAGTGTTACCTGCTGGTCCCTCCCGCTGCTGTGTGGAAATCTACTGTCCCACGTGGGAGGATGGCCTATGAGAAGGACCAGGGTTACGTTGGTTTTGTGATTGTTTCCAGCAACAAGGATGGAAATGTTTTCATGAAGGGGCTGTTTTGAAACAGAACAGGTAGGTATTATGCCATCTCCTAGTTGCTGGGTGGTGTTGGTAGTCACTTTGCTCTAAAGAAAGACCATAGTGAGCT
The DNA here is from genome assembly GCF_000690535.1 of Cariama cristata. Taxonomy (NCBI): domain Eukaryota; kingdom Metazoa; phylum Chordata; class Aves; order Cariamiformes; family Cariamidae; genus Cariama; species Cariama cristata. Next base: position 39,931 of record NW_009619755.1, read on the forward strand.
TTTCAAAGACAACTTAAGTCTCATGCCAAAGTATTACTTAGTGACAATATTGTGTGAAAGATGCTTTAATCAGGCACATGCTACCAGGATTTTTAGTATACTAGTCAAAGGATGAATTTTCAGCAGAAGTGTATTTAATAGGTAGCCAATGACTCTTGCTTTCAAAGGAGTTGCAGAAGTACTCCTTGGAGCGTAACGGTAACTTAATTGGCCTTCCCTGAAGGTGATGTACAATAAAAACCAAATGCAGTCTCATGTTCAGGCAGGTTTAGTTTGCAGAGTTGACTCTTTGAAAAGCTTAAACCTATGCGTGTGACAAGAGAACGGAGACGTAGTCAGCATGATTTCTCTTTTCAGAAACTTGAATAAAATGTTAAATGAGAATGGTTCTGTAAACAGCAGCAATGCAAAAGAATGTTAGTGCAAGTAATGCTCTCCACATCCTGGGAGGAGAGAGAAATAAGCAAGACACATGCTCAGTGTGATCGTGCACATTATAGCATAAGGAGTCCAGTTTTTAAGTTAGCCCAGACTGCTATTGGCCAAAAATGGTGAGTAGCTGTAATGTTGCTTTCCCTGAAGCACCTAGCACAGAATTGTATTCCTATTTGGCCTGAGTTCAGCCTTGGCTGGCAGTGGTGGTTGCACGGAGTTTCTCTTTCAGGATGGAACTAAAGATCCTGCTCCCAATGTGTTCTGCTGTGGTCAAGACTTGCAGGAGACCAGTAGTGGCTATTACATACTTAAGTTGCCTAGGAATAAACTTTCTATTTACACTATTAGTTTTCAAGGGTGAATAATAACGTGTATGGTTGCTAAAGCTTTACCACACCAACATTGCCACAGAGTAAAATGAGGAAAAATGAAGACATGAGCACAAACTACCAAACACTAATCTGTAAGTTTTTAACTGTTGCTGAATTCTATGGCACTGGTTGATATTACTAGAAAAATATCTTTCAATCATTGTCCTATTTGTATTATTCCATTGTTTTCCATGCTCTGGCTCATGAGACACAATCAGTTGCTTTCTGTTTTCCTCCGATTTCTTTTGGACTAGCTTGTTTTGGAAGGTGAGCAGGCTGCAATAATTAGGCAATTACATTGTCAGCTTTAGTTGACATGCTTCCCATTCAGATTAGATGGCAATTCATGAGTGTAACTAAGGAGGAAACATGCGTGCCAGGAAAAGTAAAAATTTTGAGCGGCTGTGACATGGAACAATAAGGTATTCTGCTCCTGCGTCTTTCCTATAGGAGACTAAGAGATTTGACAGAATGGTAGGTTCTTGGGAGTCAAGTGCTTTGTGGTCTGGAAGCCATCAGTTCTCTCTCAAATCTGTCTCCAGATAATATTTTTAATGAAAATGATGAGACTCTGTCTTGTGGTGGATTATCAGCTAAAACCTGCAGTTTGCCTTTGGGGTTTTAGCTCAATTTGGAGTCTGAAATTTGAGACTTTTTTTAATTATTCTTTGAAGAATCTCATTTATTCATTAGTGGGGATTTCTAATGGACGTTGCTCATGCAAAGTGGGGATATTTTTTTCTGATTAAGGAGTCTTCTTTTAAGATATCTTTGAAATATTGGAGTAACATTGTGTTGTTATTTGGGTGCAGATTTAAATGATAATTATAGTTGACAGCTGTAGTTCTTGAAACACTGGAAAATGGCATGTTTCACTAGAAACTGGGACAATGTTGTAATGAGAATGCTCATATGCATCCGACTGAACACAACTATCAATGAGTGTAGTGTGAAAAAACAACTGCAATTGTTCTGGGGGTGTTCAAAATAGCAGTCCATAGAAATCAGTGACTGTGGCTGTTGGGTTTTCTCTGATATCGTCTAGAAGTTGTGAACTCTTTTCTCACCCCCCACTTGCAGAGGATTGTTCAATGTTTTATAGAAGTTGCTGTACAAGATGCTAACCCCACGAAGATCTGTCCTGTAGGGTTCAATCCTGCTTGGAATGAAGTGTGCCTGTAAATTCATTGGTTTCGATCAGTGTTGCTTCTAACAAAAACTCTTTTTTGTCTTAATGTAGAGATCTATGTTATTAAATGTGCATCAGCTGGATAATGCTCTCTGACCATATATAGTCTGCCTGAGAAAATGTACTTTAGTGAAAGTAGTATAGAAGCTATTTAAACATAATCCTCTGGATTCAAGAATCTTGGTTCTTCATGTTGAGAGTACATATCTGCTCAAAAATTGGCAGATAATTTACTTTCTTCAGGTAGCCCAGCTGGCAGGCTATTGGCTGATCAGCAACATATGAAGTTACTTGGTTCAATTTTGTTCATATTATCTCAGTTTAACTCTGGGCTTCCAAGGAATTGCTTTGATGTGAGAGCAGAATTTGACCCTTACCCTCAGGGTGATGGTGCTCACTCTGCAAGAATTAAGATGTATCTAAACATTGGCTATGAATTTCATAGCTGTATGACAGAAATATTAGATGGGAACCATGAGTGATACAGTAGTGCAGAAGAGAAGTACTGTTAGGCAGAGAGATTTATTCTTTCTAGTACATGACTTTTGTTTCTTATGAAGGCAAATTATATGACTCGGTAATGATCTGTGATTTATTTAACAATGATATATAACTTTATTCTCAGAGGCATTACAGTCAGCAGGTGTTCACAAGAGGAGGATTCTGTGTGTGTAACTTCGTTAATCCAGGAATTTCCCAATGACATGTTGGTTTATTGGTCTCTTAGATCTATCCAGTACCTAAAAGAATGTACAGTATATTTCGGGTTTGGACACTGATAAGTGTTAGCCTTTTTTAATGTACTAGATCTGATATTCCAAGTCAAGCACTGCTTGCTATGTGCAGTGATGTTTGTGTCCATCAGCTGATGCAATTTGTTTTGCTGTGTTGTGAAGTGGCTGAGTAGTGCATTAGTAGGGCAGTAGTGCTAGCATATTTCTGTATATTTAAACTATGTAGTGACTGATGGGTCTGATTTCACTCACACACACATGTAATATTTCTGCTTGTATTTATTGAGAAATAGTACTGAGAGCAGTCTTTCTGGTTTGTGGAGACAGCGCTCTCACAGACTTGGAGAGCAATACTTGGGCTTCTTAAAAGCCTTCTGTAAATGCCTTTGCCTCTGTATTGGGAAGAATGGATGGTTTTTCAGTGTTGACATGGATGCAACTAATATATTCAAATTCAGTCTCTCACAGGTTGAGTGTGCATTTTCTTTCCAAGTTCTTCCTGACTCTAGGAGGAGTAGATTTTGCAAGGCTGCCTAATTAAGACAGGAGATATTTTGCATAAGTCAGGAGGAAATGTGAGGGAAGACAGAGGTACTACCTGCACTCCTAGTATCGTTCAATTGATGTGGGATTTCAAGGAGACTGGATGCTTGAGGACTGTAGGACTGAGCATAACTAAAGGTTGGAATCTTCAAACAAGTCTTAAAGTGGCCTCTGGGAGGGTATTGTAAAACCAGATGCCCAGTTGGTGACATCACACATGCTGGCAAATTGCCTTATACAGATGATATAGACCTTAGTTTTGGGGGTGAAACAGTTATCGGTCAAAACTCACTTGCCATGTGAAAATGAGTCGGTGATAGGAATGCTTAGTGGGCACTGTAAGATCACAACATTAATGAAACATCTAATAGACGATCTGGAAGTGGTTGAGTTGGAACAGTTTAAGAATTCTAGGAACTGAGCCTTGAAAGAGAAAATGAAACTGTAAATCATCTGAGAAAAGTATTCAAAATGAGTGTAAAGAAAGTAGATTCTTAGCAAGTATGTTAGCTGCATACACCGTTTTAAAACCCAACTCCTAGTGTTGATTTAGAACAGGCTTGTTGCAGTATAATCAGATTTTTATGACCTAACAAATATTGTTATGATCAATGGTTTCCTTATGCCGAAATATTTCTCTGCAGTATTGGCTACTCAGCCAGATGTACAGGTGAACGAAGTCCAAAGTCCAGACCCTTTCTTCTACTGTGGTAGAAGAAGCAGCAAAAAGTAAATGAACTCTTACAGTGCCAGTATATTTCCATTCGAATACATTTAGACTGGTCAGCTGTTAGCCTTGACATTGAGTTTCAAAGTACTTGCTTCACTTATCTATGCCAAAAGTTAAGTCCTTGACATATGTTTGTAAACTCAAGCATCCAAGCATCACTTAAAATTTTTTGCCCTTGTTAGTTAAATGTTATAAAAACATCTTTACAAGTGTTAAGCTTGCAATTAGTCTGCTTAAAGATTTGATGATGACAATAATTCACCTGGGGCCTTGTTTTATTACAGAATGTGGCTATTTAATGACTTTAGATTGCTTTGAAAATTCTAACCCAATTGTGCTGCTCCTGTGTGGAATTAACTCATGTTTTAAAAAACACCTACTGTTCTCAAATATAGAAATATGGTTTGTTTCAACCCCAGTACACCCGTTTTTATTTATCCTAGAAAAACTTTTCTCTGAGTTTTAGCCTATTGAAAGCTAACCCTATCTGGTACATCTAGGCAGAGCATCCTAGAAGTATGGAAGGCGAACTGGAAGGAAGGATTCCCACTCATATTTTTGACCCTGGTGATCTTTAAGGAGTGTTTTTGATTTCTGTGTGAGGTTCTTTTCTATTACCTGTAATTTTAAATCTAGTTCAGGTGAGGTTAGTCTACTGCAGCTGGTGAGCACTGTTCTCTTATTGCACTGTAGTTATAACAAAATCTTCTCAAGTTCCATATTCATGTTGCCATACATGATGGGGGATGGAGTCGTGGGGCAGGATGGATGAAATGGAAACAAATTCCCTGTGTGTCTCTCACCAAAAAAGAGTGATAGATGAGTTTTGTCCCTGAAAGACTGCTAGTTAAGATTCAGCGCTGTGTTCCTTGTTGCAGAGCTGTTGAATACAGTGAGGGAAAGGGGGAAGAGAAAGAGCTGAATTTGTTTAATTGGCAATGGCTTTTTCTGGCCCACTAGCATGCTATTGATGATGCTATTTATGGATGCCCATTACCAGAAATAACATTCATGTCAAGTTGCACTTTATGGTTGACAAAAAATTTTATCTCCAGCACATTACCGTATTTAAGCCATTTGTTCATTCCCTGCTATTATTTGTTGGTTTAAACCCCTTTTGGTGAATCTTTTCAAATCTTTTGTTTGTTCTTTATTTTCTGTCACTCTTTAGAAAAAAAAATTGTGGATCTGTAATTCAGTATTGGAAAGTTGGTTCCAGCAAATGTAAAATAAGAAGTCATGCAGCAATTTTGCAGCTGTTTTTTTTCCCATATCTAAACTGCTTTCTCTTTCTCAGACATCAGTAACTCTGTAACTCTCCCACTAGTCAGCTACTGTTCCTTTTGTTATATATGAACAGTTTTTCTGACTAGTAGCATGTGTTTTTCACAGAAAGAAGAGAGTTCTTTGTTTTCCAAAACAAATGCAGACTTTAAATCTTAAAGCACAGATTTTTATCTGAATTCCCAAGTTTCTTGTCTGGTGGTAGTATTCAGCTGGCATCTGTGTTGAACAGCATGTTCCTCTGTGCTGTTTGAGTGGTCAATATTTAGTCCCAAGATGCTATGAATGACACATAATTATCAGTTTTTCATTCAAATCTTGTAGTTGAACTTTGGGGACTGTGTGGGTTTTGTTTTGTTTGTTTGTTTTTTCTGAAAATGAGCATCTGTACAGATAGGCTGAATTACAATGGAATTTGTGTTTTTAAAGGGAATTAAGATCCCTATGTGCCTTTCCAGATGTCTTCCTGGGATTATCTATTGCAAATATGTAAGTTTGTAAGGAAAACTAGTTTTCTAACAGTCAACACCACCAACTGCAAGCAGCTGTCTTGTTTTTTTCTATGTCTGCAGCCACCTGTCTTGGGTAACCATATGATTTTGTATTCTCACCTGTTGTTTGTGCATGTAAAAGTTCCGGCTGCCATGATAACTCCAGCCTTCTTTTTCCCTCAGGTTTTGGCCATATGTGGTCATCAAATCATAGTGGTCAGCTGCTGAGACCAATTAAGTCATTTAGCTGTTCAGGTCTGAAATAAATTAAGCAGCATGAAGTAAGGCCAATCTCCCCTACACAGTTGTCAGACTTGCATCTCCTTCCAGAAGACAGACATGTTATTTGCTTACATAGTACATCAAATGGCAAATATGCTTGGGTTTTTGTGCTTGCCTTGGAACGGCTGCAGTCTTGGAAGGGCTGGAAGAACAGTGGGGGCCAAGTGAATTACCCACAACTCCATGGGACTAATTTTTTGCAATTCGTCTAGGAACTGGAAATCAGATCTGCAAGGCAAGAGAAACTTCCATTGCAAAGCAAGACTCTTGAGGAACAATGCTATGCCATGGCAATAAAGCTACCTGTAGCATTTTTTACTTAAAATATGAATTTGTTTCCTAACAGTTTAGTTTTGGTTTGGTTTGTGGTTTGTTGGTTTCTTTGTGTGGGGGTTTTTTGTGTGTTTTATTTATTTATTTATTTATTTATTTATTTGAGTAATGGGAGACATAATCCTAGTTCATTAGGATATACAGATATAGGTACTCCCTGGCAGATTACCCCTTTCTAGCCAAAAACATATCAATAGAAAAGCTTTCGTATCCTGAGGCAGACTTTGCCTGTTTGTTTGAAACAGAACAGCTGTCTGGAAATGTGCAACTCATTGAAATGTGAAGTGACGGAAAGATTCTTTTTGCTTCACTGCATGCCAGACCCTTTGTATTTTGTTTCTCTTCTTTTTTTTTTTTTTGTAGGTAAAATGGGGAGCTGCTTCTAAACTTTACTTGTTTGTTTATTCAGTGTTTGTGTGGGTTTTTACTGAGGAGAGTTTTGATCATGTTTTCCAGAAAAATGCCATTGTCTGTCCTGTTATCCTTTGCTCCTTTCTACAGGGGAAAAGCTAGCATATTAATACATTGAAATACCACCAATAATTACATCCACTGATATATCACTGGGAACTGAAGAGTGGGTCAAATCATCATAAGAACATAGAAATATATGCCGGAAAGACACCTTGTGTGGCACAGGAAATTTGGTCAAGAACGTACCAAAATATGCACGTTTTTCCCAGTTGTGTTTGTGTTAGGAAAAAACCCGAAGAGAAATAATTTAAGTAATGTTAAATAATTTGTAGAGTTAGCATCTCACACGTAATATTTACCCATCATGATGATGTAACTTGCAGGGATAAAATAGTATGGTTGGAGATATGGTGGAGTTGAAATAGATGGCTGTATTTAACTCCCTTTCAAATTTGCTGTTGATATTTCCTAGTGCCCTCTCATTTGTAGCAGCAGTATTTTAAATAAGCAGCATGCTGTTACTGATACCTGAACTTTCTTGGTGGCAATCGCTTCAAGATTAGCATCATTTACTATCCAACTTCTTTTAACATCGAAGTGGAACAATGGCAGCTCCACAAATCTGATGATAAAATATTATAGGAAAGCAGGCTGGGTTGTGAGTGGATAAATGAAGGACTTAAATTTGCTAAACAATTTGCAGATGCTAGAAGCACAGGGGATTAAAATGAGAACAGCAAAAGACTAACAAGTATGCACACTGTGGGCCAAGTTTGCAGAGGCCTCTACTTGGCATCTTACGTGCTATTTGGTTACTTCCACCCACAATTGACTTGTTGAAGCAAAATTGGAGCCACAAAAAACAAAATGTGAAGTCCTCCTACCATAATGCGCAGAGGCAAGCAGCGCCTGTATCCATAAATCAGGTGTTTAACTATCTGCAGTAACTTGAATCTGCAAATGATTGAAAGCTTCCCTCTCCCTCCCATGTGATGGAAGTAATGATTTTTGAATGTTTTTATGCATAGAGTAGGCAGCTCTGAAATAAAGGCACCTTGTCACCTTGCAGAATGGCTAAATGTCATTTCAGAACTGCAGCTCTACAGTATTAAGCTTGAATGCAGTTGTGGCAGAAAAAAAACACAACAGGTTTTGCCATTCAGTCCTACACTTAGAAGTGCAATTCAAGTCCTTTTGCAGAATAAAATCTGGAAACTGGCTTTCAAAACCCTGATTCCAAAAGTACTGTTGGGGTTCTAGGAACCACCAGTGGGGATGTGATGCTGAGCAGTGTCAGCTGTTTGAATTTCTATTAATTCATATTGTCAGGTATGGTAAGTAGAAGCCTTCTCAAAAATTGAGATATACTGATTCCTTGAGCCAAGGGACAAAGGGCATTTATATTAGTAGTATCTTGAGACCTGCAATAAAACTGAGTTACTAATGTGTGGTTGTCTGGCTGCAGATACCAGAGTCTTGCTGAAGTGCTTTCATTTGTTCAGACATCTTTCTGGGAGATCAGTGACAGCTGGAATATTCAAAAAGTGAGTCATTTAGCTAGATAGCTTTCAAATTGTAGTGGTTGGTCAAAGATTGCAAATGATGGAAGTGGAAAATCTGTGGATTTAGGAATCTTTTGGAAGTCCTTAGTCTAGATCTTTTTCCCTCCTCCCATTTCCAGAAAAAGTAAAACATTGTTCTATCCCACACTTTCATTGTGAGAGCAAAATACGGTTTTTTACATCTATTTTCTGGTTTAGGATAGCACAATATATCGACAAATGCTATAGTATAGCTAACGGTGGTAAGAATCTGTGAGAGTCGGTCCGAAGTTGGCC
>NW_009619756.1:0-21537 GCF_000690535.1 Cariama cristata
CGGGGCAGCCCCGCGCTCTCCTCACAGAGACCGCCCTGCAGCCACCCCCTGCTCCCGGCGCCTCCCCACGGGCGCTCAGTGCTCCTGAAGAGGTGAAAACGGTAAAAAGTAGCCAAGAATCAGGGTTAAAGTTGGTTTTGTTACATTGGATTAACGATCCCTTCATAAATTTGTAATTAGGCAAGTAGAAGAGTATAGGTGAAGGCGACTAGCACTGAAATTAGATGGTGTTAAATTATGCACATTGCTGCACAGCTGTGTTTTCTATCCCATGGTGCAAGAAAACTGTAGAATTTCTATTAGATGTAGAATTGTAACAAAAACTTATAAGAAATTCAAAGAAATGAAAGATTTCCTTTATATTTTTTTTCTTCTTATGACAGTTAACCAATTGTAGTTGAAAATTACTTGCCTGTTGTGGAATGAACTTTGAATCTTCAGATTTTAGGTCATTATATATTAAGATTAAAGTTTATCATTGCTGCTTTCAACCTTGTGAAGCGAGAGTTTGAAAGTTCGCTTTTAGGTCTATGAAGGGGCTTCGCTTTCCCACACTGAACTGAAATCTGTATGGTACAAAGTTTTTATGTTGGGTCCAGGCCATTGTGCGCTTCTGTCCATTTTGCTGTCCTTTTCTCGGAGGAGGTAAACAGCCGTCCTTCAGATTCAATTTAACCAGCGGTGGTAATCACTATAAAATTTTCCATCGTCCATCTACGTGTTCAAACACAGAGCAATCTGGAGCTGCTGCCACTATTGTCTCCATTTTTGCAGCCACAGAGCGGTCCCAGAGATGAGGCTTCCCCCGCTACTGATGCTTGAATTGGCTTGTTATATCCAGTTACACTCTCAAGTGCACCTGTCTGATTTCTGCTGCTGGCAGTCGATGCTTGTAGGGCTAATTTGCTGCGCGTTGGTCATGTGTCAAGCAATATAACTGGTAGTCTTGAGAGACTGTCTTTTGTCTAGCCTAAGCAGCACCTGATTATTGTGAATGTAAGCAGTTGTTAAATACAGAGCCATTTTCATTCTCTGGTATGTCCCTTTATGCGATATCCTGCTGGCAAACAGCAACAGCAGATGAAATATCAAGCAACTATATTAATTTTAAGACCATTTCCATGTTTCTCAGACTTTTTTCCTGACTCTGTTACTACATAAGAAAAACTATTTACTTCTGAGTATCAATGATACAGAAGTAACTTTTAAAATTTAGCACTGTATGTGTGGATTTTTCATGGGCTTTCTGTTTTTCAGACCTATAAGGGAGCTTTTCATTTGACCAATTTGAGACCAAGGAATGTGTCAGATAGGTGTTAAGTAACTGCTAGATAATTTCTTGTTTTTCTGTGAAGTATATGTGTTGTATTTAAATCCCTGTAGGGACAATTTTTGGCGTGTGAATTCTGTTACTGGTTTACTGACAGATTAGGCAAAATTAGCCTGCGGTGGCTGTGGTAGAAGTCAGTCTTTTTTGATTGGGGGCAAAGTACATAGAATACAAAACAACCACCACAACACCCTCCTTCTGCTCAATAATTGACTTTTAAAATTTATCTATTTTAAATGAGGAAATGCTGAAAATAGATGTGAAAAGCTTGTAGTCTTATACACTAGTTAGTGATCAATCTCCACTTTACCATGGATGCGAAATTTATAAGCTCAAGAAAGCTGGAATTGCCTTTCCACCATTGGTCTTAATAGATAAGTAAGTATTCTGGAATAGTGAATTATAAAAAAGACCTTGCTGTATTTACTGGAATCATTGTTTTGAAATATAAATTAGCACTTGCTCTGACAACTACTGTGTTCATGAAAACCCTGCTGAGGAATAGCCTGCAGAACAATTTCTTCTAGTACAGTTGTTCTTAAGTAATCCCTGTCAACACTAGGCATCGAAAATGTGCTAGCTATGCCGTAGTCTGAAACAGCTGTCAAGTGTAGTTTCTGGCACAAAGCCATCTCTAGATATTGTTGTATCCTGTTAACACAGAAAATGAAGAGAGCATTTTCTTCTGGATTGGTTAGATTTGTGGTCAGCGAAGAGAAGGAAGAAAAGGTCCCGAGTTATAAATTAAATTTGTTGAAGAAAGATGTAAATGAGTCTTAATCAGTGGCTGCCTTTATTCACATGGTGAAGTGCTTTCCTGAGTGTAAGGATGTACTTAACCACATGCTTTCCCAAATTTGGGTCAAAGCTCATACTGCTGCTTGACTTTGGGCTAAGATAGGCTGTGCAATTGTAATTATAGCTAAGTTATTAGGTATTATCCTGAAAGTGTATTAAAAATAAGTACTTTCCAGGTGCTTTCTCTTTTTGGTGATCGAAAAGGAAAAGGCAAACAACAATAAATCTGAAGTTTGAGCTGAATAGGAAAACAACTATAGTAGAGAATTCAGGAAGAAGACATTCTGGAAGTGGGCAGAAAAGGGAGTCATTCCAAGGCACTGGCATGTCTTTCTCTATCTACAGATTTCACTGCCAGTTGGCAGAATTCAGTTTACAAAACTGGTTTTTTCATGGTAGCTAGATGACAACCTGCACAGTTCTGAGTTAAGGGACTTAATAGTTTGGATAAGTGTATGGGTTCCTCTCAGGGACTTGAGTTTGGCAGGGTAGTTGCAATACATTCCAGTACAGGACACGAAGTCTTGCATGCATTCTTTATTTAAACTATATAAAAGAATCTTTACCAGTAGGTAGTTTATATTTAATTCTTGCTTCCTCTTGGTCGTTATGGTGATTTTGCTCATCCCTGGACAAAGCCTTTTCATTTTCCTTGAATTGTAGAAATTAGAAATGACAAAACCCTGTGAGAATTAGATCATCTAGCACATTCCCTTGCCAGTGAGGGATTTTCAGCAGTTTCTTTCTGCCTTTTGTTTTATGAAGTTCCTTATTGTATCCATCAAGGTTTTTGCCAAAGGAAAACTGCAGAAGGGCTTCTTTTGGATCCTGTTAATGAATTTTAGCGGATCAGAACACTGACATCATACCAGATCAGTGTCGTCTAGTCTTGGTTTAGACAAAATATCTTGCATTTGAAGTTTCATGTTCTTTCAAAAGAATGCTTGATAAGGACGATGCTACAGGTTATGTTTAAGTGTTGTCATTGTGTAGTTGATGTAAATAAATCCCTATCCAGAAATCATGGTTACATGTTATCTTCACTTAGCCATTTTTCTGTAGTCAGTATGTGTCACTTAAAAACCACACGTATCTGTACTAATAGATTTTCTCTGTGTGATAGCTAATACAGCAAAAAGTAAATGAATCTAAACATAGTCTCTGTGCTAAGAAAAGAAGACAATACATAGATACCACATATGTCATGCTGAAATTGAGTGGAGATTTTTAAATACAGTTTGAAGTGTTGTCTTGTACAGAATGCATCTGGTACGGGTTTTAACTGTCTATTCCAGGTAATGATCTGTGAAATTGAATGGGCTGATTATATGCTGTGCAGAGGCATAATTCTTTTTAACTCTTCATTTACTGTAAGCAAAATAGCTTGACATTTGTATGACTTGCTTGCTGTTTATTTCAAGGTACTTGTTTCTGAAGGGCAGTAAATACTTTGAGTCCAATAGTAGGAATATTGCTAAAACAGTTATGGTGCCAGTGTTTATTTGAGTGACTAGTAGTTTGTCTTTTATGGAAAATGTGGAAGGAGCCAATCCAAGGACATTTCTACTAGATGCTTGTTTATTGCTTTTTTTGTTGTTGTTAAAATTAGGTTTAAGTAATGCAACAATTGTTGTATCCCAGTGTGTAAATGCCACTCTTACGCTGTGTTTAAGATATTTCTAGGTACATGAAGTGTCTTCAACTTTTGGTCTTTTCAGATAGCTATTTGCAGCCCTGTGCAGGTTGTATACTAATATACATGCTTACTAGAAAGCATTTCCATACCCTTTGTTTACTCCTCTTCTCCCTCCTATCTCATGTATTTGCGTTATACCTTATGTAGTAATTGAGAACGGGGCAAATGTATCTGCAATGTATCTGTTCTGGTTTTTCTTTAGTTTGAAATCTCGGCTTTCGTAATTAGTCAATGAACCCACAAAGTGCATATTTTTATGGCTAATTTATGTATGCTGCTAATTTGATACCAGCTAGTATTGTTTTACTATTTGTATAGATCAAATCAGATCTTCAGGTTACAAGTGTACAGATTATATAATTTCTGTTTATTGTAAGTATATTCATCAAATCACCTAAACAAAAAATGCCTGATGTTATACCTCATGGCCTGCGAAAGTTACTTGTGGTAGAAATAAAGCACAATTGCTGTGTTAATGCATAGTCATTGCTCATCTGCAATTGTTGTTCTAATCTCTTTGGTCTTCTGCTTTCACTAGATCTAAGCATTCTGTGTAGAAACTCATGGGTTATTTGTGGTCTATGATATCACTGAGTCTTGCTGTACTTTTTTGATGTAATACTGGTTGACAGATGAGTGAGTTCCTCTTGATTTCCTCCAGCTTTGTCATAGGAAGTCACATTTAATTGATTATGTGACTGGAGAGTAACAATACAACCACAGGAAATCCTGTGGCTGAAACCAGTTTTGTTCTCTGTTACTTTGGTAGTAATTTTGTATTTGCAGAATACCATCTTTGATTTAGGACTGTGTTGTGCTTTGACTTTAAAAACGTGGTGCTTTTTGCAACGTGTGAACAGAATGGCTAACAGTTTTTGAGATGGGGAGTCTTTTTTACAAAAGATCTAAAAGTAAATAGTAGCATTGCTGATGAGAATTGGTGGATGAAAACTTGGCAATGTGGGTTGCTTCAATCAAAACTGAAGCTAATAATATCAAATGCAAACACACCCAAAGAAAAAAAGAAATGTAGTGAGTGCATGCTACATTTGGAGGCTTTGAAAGGTAAGAGGCAGGTGGAGGTATTGTAGGACTTATTGCTCTTTGTTCCTTGAGCCAGAGCAATGAGCTGATTCAGCTACACAAGCCCTTGTGCTTGTAGAAAGAAAGAATATGTCAGGAGAGCGAGACCATCCTTTCTGAGAACACAGTACATTTAAATTGATTTGGACAAGTCTGCACCCTCATTCTTGATCAAGAACACTTTATATCTTGTCTTGAAGCTCTTATTTTCAGGATATAGCAATACGCAGGTTTCTAACTATTTTAACTTTTGATTGGGACCTGTTCTTCTGTGAGTTTTGAGGCACAGTAATAGCATTGTTGGGTGTCAGTCTCTATAAAAAATTCCTGAAGGAATGGATAGCTGAGCTTTCAATACAGCTGCAGATTTTTTTTTTTCCATTTTAAAGTAATTTAAAGGAATTTATTACCATGCTAAGTAAAACAAGGGAAGACACAATTCATCAGAATGCATTTGCTTTCTTCCTTCCACATACTGTTATTGTTAGGCTTTATTTCATTTATAAATTTGGGAAATAAATGTATCCCTAAGATAAAAGGGCAAAGTAAGGATAAAATGTTTTAAGAACGTATCTCCTGGCCTTGTAGAGAGTGTGTGTGGTGTTACCCTGGCTTGACAGCCCTTATGAAAGGGGATTACTGTGGTAACCAGAATGCTAAAGAAGGCAGGCTGCCAGTGTTTCCAAACTGAGGCATACCTGACTGACAAGAAGAGAAGATGGCTTGAAAACCAACCAGGGTGGGGAAGACGGGGCAGGAAACGCTGAGGTGCATGCCCCCAAAGTACTGATATCCTTCGAGGGTGTAGTCCTTAACTCCTCCCCTCTGGGCAGCAACCATCTGATATTGCTTGTGGCTATGTAATCACTGAATGTGTACAGCCCTGGAGCTGTATGGTGCTGGGGTTGCTGAACCTGGCCGGGAACTCGTGCTTCTGTGTCGCTGTCATGTGTCATGAGCTAGTGCAGAAGCTGTTGAGTGAGATGTGGGTAGCTGCAGCAGTGTTCCTCAGTTTGGGTTGTTAGAATATACCTCCAAAGCCCCCTAAGGACGTGTGCCGTCTGGGAAGTTACATGGAGACTTGAAAAAAGAGGGGAAGGAGGCAGTAGCGGTAGAAACAAATTTGGATAGCGGTACTAGGCACAGTAGTTTGAGGAACGTTGATTTAACAGGAATTTTAGTTTCTTTTTACTTAAATTCTGTTCCTGCAATTCTTTCTCTCTCTGTTAGAGACTGGTACATAGAGTGTTCAGTAGATCCAACAGAAATATTATTGGTACAACTGTTGACCTCAGAAACTTATGTGGTAGAAGTGCCATTCCAGCACAAATGACAAATTATCTGTTTATTCAAACTGATACTAACAGTATTAGTGTGCACTTCCTCTGTTGAGCTAAGTATGTGTATCTTAAGTACATTTCTCCTTGGATCTTAAAATGAAAGTTAAAGCTCAGAAGTAATGGAAATTAACTAAAGGGGTTGCTAATATCTGAAGATTGCCTGGAAGAACTTGTGGAAAGTGGTCATTTGGAACAAGTAGCAGTAAGATTTAAAAAAAAGTAGTTGAAAGATGATTGAAAATGATTTTGCAGAACCTGGACTGAATTCACTTCATTTCCTTCCCCACTTGAAGCATCAAGAATATTCTGTGATGTAATAATTTTTGTGGTCATCAGTAACAAATTTGAGGAAAAAATGTGCTGTTTGCAAATGGATTTATGATGACTGATTACCTGGGTCAGAAGTCTGGGCCAGAGGTGGGAATGTGGGTGGCTCTGCTAACCTGCTTGTGTCATCAGAGAGTGCCCATGAAACTTATCTAGAAGAGTAGTCTAGATTTGTTTTTTGGGAAAACTTCTTCTTTGAACATCATATCATCTCACTTGAGCAATGTTTTTATGCTATCTTCTGTGCAAAATCTAAAGATTAAGGGGAGCAGTGCAGAAATTAATGTTTGATTATATGCAGTTCTAAGTGACAAACTAGCTAAATTAATTCCTGTCATCCAGCATAGCTTAAAGCTTTGTGGAGTTAGCTCTCTTTGTGTAAGTACTTCAGAGAGGTTTTAAGACTATCCTAATTTAATCATAAAATATGCTATGTGGTCATATGAGAACTTAAACAGAGTGGCCTTTAAAGGAGATTGCTGAGCATGAGCTGTGTGAGACTTGGAAATGGATGAAACATAGCCGGTTTATGTCAGCTGGAGATCTGGCCCAGTATTTAAACTGAAGCAATTTATTGTTCTGTTTTTTCCTCTAAGGAGTTATTAATGCACAGAACATAAACATAGAAGCAATAATACTGTACAAGTATTGGGGGTGGTGGTGGTGGGAAATACCCAAACTCCAGAACAGTACCTCTCTTTCCTCATATTGTCTTCCTTTCCCATCTCTGTCAAGGTTATTTAAGGAGTTAGTAGTTAGTGAGGAGAAAGTTATGTAAAACACTTTCTTCCAATCTATACTATCCTGTTGAAATGACCTCTTTGGGCAGCTAGAATTGTTATCTACAGTGTATTTCCCATGCCTTTTAATTGCTGTGACACACTCCAAAACTTTACAGCATTGAAAACCCGTAGTAGGATGAGAGAATGTGAAGTTTTGCACTTCTTTTCCTCACATGTGTATCAGAAAGAAAGATGTTACTAAAATTGGATTTTGTCAAAACACTTCATGTGTACTCAAAGACGAAACACCTTTTTCCTCATAGCAATTGCAGGTTGAGTGAAAGTGGATGAAAGGAATAAAAGTGATGAAAACTCTGGTGGAGGGAAGAGAAATTCTTCCTTGGAAAGACAGAGTGAATGTCTACCCGTTTCACAGAAGTTCATAAACTGTAGATGTGGGCGTGGAGAGCAGGCAGAGCAAGCAGCAAAGAGTTCTTGACTATACATGGGATGAGACTTCTGATAAATTCCTAAACCAGGTTTACCAGTCTGTTCCAATATATTGAGTGAGTGTTTTGAAGATTATATCCAAGCAGTCTGAAAATAAATGTTTATTCTCATATATACTCAACTAACAGTTGAGTTGAGAGGCAAAAAGCATGAACAGGAGACATCTAAAATCAGGAGAAACTTTATGCAGCACTTTTTAGGATGAAATGTTTTGAGAGTATTTAGTGCAGGGTAATATTTTGAATCAAGAGGCTGAGGGCATGTTGACTTCATATCTTAATAAAGCTGTTAAATGCACCTTTATGTTTTCAGTTCATAGTGCGATCTTTGTACTCCTGAAGTGGGCTGAAGACCTACAATACCTCCCTAACTTTAGAGCAAGGATTTAATCTTTGAATTCAGGATAAAATTTAGCTTAAAAACAAAAGAAGTGAGTGTTGCATTTGTGCAGTAGTGAAAGATGAAAGAAAATTTCTTTTTCAAAGAAGGTTTGAGAAATTGCCTTTGACTTTGATTATTTGGGCATGCGCTGTAGAATCTTAACTCTCCTGCTCAAGTTAGAGTAGTACGAGCACCGCAGTGTGAAAATAATGCTGCTTTAGAAGTATCCTCTATATAATGCTTACCTGTGGAAAATGTGAAACTATAGCAGTGTGAGCAGTTTTCCTCACAAAATTTGCATGGTAGAAATTTATAAAAGTGTAAAATTTTCAATAATAGTTTATTCCTAGCTACTGTAAATACTACATGTAGCCTAACATTCTCTTCAAAGAAGCTTATTTTTCTGTTGTGATTAGCTTAAAAAAGTAGGTGACCAAATATGTTAAGTAATTTTTTGGAGGTAGTTTGATTTAAAACAATGAATAAGTATTTTTTCAGAAGGCAGATAACTTTCCTTCTAGGCTTAGCATTGAGGGTAAACCAGTTGGTGGTGTAGAATGTAGCAGCACAAGTAATTAGTAAATCAATTCTATATAGTGTACATAGTAAACTATATACAGTTACTAAGGAAATCAGTGTATTTCTCCTCGTTAATGAGAAAGCCACTTGATTTCTTCAGGTAAATGAGCTCTACTCTGTTGAAAATACAGCTTCAACTGATTTACCAACTTCAACTAAGGCTTGAGGATCTTAATTTCCAGAAGGAAATATTTTCTATTTATATTATGTTAAGGAGTAGAGTATGTGAGTTTATTTTGAATCAAGCATGTTCCCAATATTAGACACTGTTTAGTGTTGGTAATGTTTTATACTCGACACCCCCCCCCCACACACACACACACTTAAATGCCTGGGAAGCTAAATACTGAAAATCAGATTCACCAATTAAGTGAAGGACATGTTCATATTGCAAGCATTCTTTCTAACTGGTGAAAATTTGTAGGTAGTGCCAGAACTTGCCAGCTCTTAATGAAATCATATGACTGAGGACCTGCAGAATTTGTAGGTTGTATTTAATTTTAATCCAAACGTACACACAGCTGCATATACATGTATATTTGTATATATAAAAAGAAAGCCATCTGCATGCTTTGGTACTTGGTCTTGGTTAGAATTTTTAAGGCATGGTTCCATAAATTTGTGATACCCTACAGAAATATTTTAAACTCTTAGTTCCTAGGGAGAATTAAGATTGTTCTCTACTCTGTGTAGAAGAATCAAATAATTATCTCTGTGGTTTAATACTGGATTAGCTGTTGAGTATGTTGGGCATGCTAGGTGTTTTAAATTTTTTTTTTTTTTTTGATGTCTATTGTAAAGGCCACTGGAAAACGTGGCTTTCTGACTTCAGAAAGCTTTCAAAATCAGGCTGTTACTAAACTCAGGCTAAGATTTTTATGGAAAAAATGACGTTATCAGATCAAGCTGTGATTTTCCAGGTGGTTAGGATTTTTTTGTCTTTTCTGCGTATGTATAAAAATAGTAAATCAAATATTTTATCTGTGAAGTCAATTCCTTTTTGATATACATCATTGATATTGTAATAAGTACATATTTTAATGCCTGAGTTCTGAAAATGGACAAATAAAGTTGCCATAGTACTTAGCAGAAAAGCAGGTATTAAAGAAGCTTTTAAGCAGATGCACATGCTTGACAGAAATTATATCGAATTATTTTAATACCAGTATAAAATGGAACTTGTATTTTAATGTTCCAGACTCTGTGCACACCAAGTAAGATGAAAAAGCTATCACAGGGAATGGGGAGCATTAGAGAGGAAAAGTATGTGTAACATACACGTAATTTTTTGTTACTGAGAACTGCTGAGAAATTTTTCATTTAAAAAAAGTGTTACTACCTGAAATAAAATAATATATTGATATAAATATCTATACTATTGAGAATGTATTATAAACTGTTGGGTTAGAATATTCTTAACTGAAATTTTGACCATTTAAAAAATGTTAAAATATAGGATTTTATATGGCAGTTTTCTCTACTAAATTTTAATAGGTATTAACTACTTTGCAGGTGAAAAGAGCAGTATTTGTGAACTGTTGATGAATCTACATAATGTTACTTTGTTTAATATTTAAGTTGGAGATAACACTATTTTAAGGTTTTGCAACTGTTACATACATTTGAACATTTTTCTTACTATAAAAGTAATTAATTTCTAAGTCCTTGTGTAGGCAGATATTCAGGAAGTTTTCCTTTTTGTTCTTCGCTTGAAACAATTCCATTTCCCCTCCACTAGCTCTTTGTTGGTAAAGGTAACCAGACTTCTTTCCTCCAGGAATAGTCTTTTATTTGGTTTTTGTTTGCTTGTATCAGTCTACTCTGCAAATAAATGTGTTATCACACAGACTTTGTACTTGATTTTACTCTAATAAAACTTGTCAGCTCTCCTTATAAATTTTCCAGTCTCAGATGAGTTGTGTTTGATATTTGCACAAGGAGGGAAGGATTGCCTTTCATTGTTTGTAGTCATCAGTTGAATCAGAGTTTAAAATACAAGTTGAAGGTGGTTGGAAGTTGTGCAGTTTTATGTCTCCTAGAAGCAGCTCTAAGCTGTTACACTTGATAGTAATGTGATGGTTACCCAGAACTACTGACAGTGTAATCTTGTGCTGTTTCAGCCCTTGATTCTGCCAGTGCAACAATCTTTTTATGTGGGTTTCTCTTAAAGTACTATGATAGCCCCAAGAAAGGCAAAGGTAGTACAAGCCATGCTGCTGGCTCTCCTGGGAGGTAGTTTGTCCCATTAGCATTGCTGAGGTACAAATTTTGGAGGTCAGGAGAAAAGCCTTGAGAAGAGAGGCAAGGGACAGGCAAAAGATCCTCTCCTGGTTGTTCTTCTATAACGCTGCCACTCAGGCACTTACTGGGTGAGGGAATGGTTCCTTTGTGTTTAATAGCCTTGTGCCTTTTTTTTTTTTTTCTCCTTGTTTCTCTGCTTTGTGGGAAAGGTGCTGCACTTTGGAAGGAAAGGAGTTAAACTGCTGACTCGTCATTCTTGCACTTTGGCCCTTTATTTGATATTAAGACTGTTTTATGCTGTGTTACTGTTACTTAATTTGTGCTTGATCTAACTGCTGGGAAGTTCAGCTGTCTGCAGATATTGGGGATATTTAGGTATGTGAAGCATAGTAATTGCAAGAGAGCAGACTTTTTGGACTTTCTGGGGCTATCTCAAATTTTACTAAAGTTGCGAGGCCTTTCCTTATATATGACTATAGACATAAAAGATTTTTAAACAAGTGAAATCTTAAGACTTCTGCTGTAGCTATAAAATCTTCAGGGCCAAGCTCTGGGTAAACTTGTGTAGCCCGTTCAGTGATAACTGGATTTTGTTGGAACACGGATACATACTTTTGTCTGACTTAAAAATGGATGCACTGATCATGGAGAATGGTATAACTGCTAAACTTCTATCTCTTTCTTATCTAGAATACACAGTACTGATGGTAGTAGAATTTCTAACTCGAACAATTTTTTGTGAGCTTCTGGTACCCTTGTTAAAGAACTGAGGATCCAGTTGTGGGCAGGTTCAACATGGTAACATAAAAGAAACTGCAATATATGGACTACAGATCGAGGTTCTCATTGACATTAGAAGAAAGTTGTGCTGTTTGCAAAAATATTTGTTAAAAATTTGTTAAAACATTTTAAATATACAGCAGCATGGCTGGAGTAATTGGACGTATTTTACAGGAAATGATGTTGCTACATGTATACATGGGCAGTAACACTTCCGCAGTTGTAGTAAACAAGTAGCTGTCATGACCCTTTTTAACTTTACAGATAAAAATGAAAGCTGGGAGATGGTTAAAAAGAGCTGTTCAACAATAAACAAGAAGAGTATGTCGAGTCTTACAGGGGCTGCCACAGAAATGAAAGCTGCTTTGCTTTCTGAAATCTATTTCACTGTTGATCAAACGGCTTGTGTTTGGAGCCTTTGAAGAGCAATGCCCATTATGGGCTGCAGGAGCAGCATTCGTCTCTAATTTTAATACCAGCTGACCATTTCTTAAAAGACTGCAGCTGTTATTTACTCAGAGCAGTGTAACTGATTTGGTGTTTTGTTTTTTTTTTTTGTCTACTGCAGAGCTAATGAATCATTTTTTGCTCCTTACTGGGTGCTATACATACATAAATTAGTTTCAGATGTTGCATTGTTCTGATGCCTTTTAAAAGGGTATGTTGTTGAGGTACTAAGTGTAATGTAAATGAGGTACCAAATGTAATCTGCTTAATTCTGATTTCCTTTATTAATAATCATTTTTTTTCAGTTTATTAAAATCATATTTGTAAAGCAAGCAAATAACGCGGCAACTGTGCACAACTCGTATCCCTTGAAGGTCATTTGGGCTTCATAACAGTAGCACTGAAGAGTGGTATTACAGAGCAGATGGCAATAGGAGAGGTTTCAGCATGGAAATCGGTGCAAATTGTGAGTTATGAGACTCTGTACTGGTGATCTTCTGAGAAAGCATGGAACAACTCTTTGACAGAAGGAACTACTCTTTACTAGTTCTGGCAAAGGAATACTGGCAGATCAATACGAAGCTGAATCTTCTGAGCTTGATTCCCTGTGTTGTGCAGTTTTTATTTGTTCAAATATCTTCATTAGCATAAAAGCTAACAAAGCTAATCAGTATTCAAAGAGGCTATTATAAAAGAAAATGGATACTACACACAGAAAGCATGGGACATTTTGGTTAATACAGATGGTGTTTAAACTGTAATTGAGCGTTAATGTCAGTGTGCATCCGGAAGGGACATACTTCTGAATGTAATTATTTCAAATGTTCTTGGTTTGTTTAAATTTTTAGGATAAAATGTTGTATGTAGTAGTGTATTACAGCATAATTATAGGATTTGTCTGGTATCAATTGCGATGAATAGGCTGTAGACACTTTAAACAAAATTGTGGCTGGAGGCGTTTTACTGCTATCATTATTTGGATTTCCTGACCTGGTTCATTTTTGCCTTTTTTTTTTTCTTTTTTTGCTATGATTCTGAGCACTTCAGAAAGATAGTTGGTGAATGCCTGTTATCAGCTTCATGGAGGAATCAGTTCTGACCCCTGAAGACTTTCTACTAAATATTTACTATGCTGCTCTCAGTTGTGGCGTTGTTTTTCTGCTATGCTACAGTTGTTATCAATATGCATTTACAAAGCATTTTGAGGTTAAAGTATTGAAGGAATGTGGGGGAAAGCTGTAGTATTTTCCAAAGCCATGGTTTTTAGCAGGGGCTTTATATTTAATAAATATTAATGACAGTAAAATGAATGTCTGATTAGACTTTGAAAAAGTTTCAGCTATAGGGGTAATAGAAACAGTATTTGGAATCCTTTAACACTAGCTTTCTGCCTTTTTGACTTAGAATTTCCACTGGAAATGTGGACTTCTGTATGGAACTTTTAAGTTTGTGATTTCCATGTGTTTGTTTCAGTTACTCATGAACTTTTGCAGGCCCCAAAGTGCTCACAATCTAGAGGTCAAGGACTAGTGAGTTAGAAGACTTACCTGACCTGCTGATGGAAGGAAGAGAGGGAAGAGAAATTGTGTATCCGTCTGTTCTGTCCTTCAGGAATTTTTGTTCATGGCTGAAATAAAACTAAATTGAGGGATGTTCGTAAGAGCAATCTCCAACTCTGTGAGTACTCTGAAAACTCTGTAGATAGGAGTAAAGTGGTAAGGGCTGAATTTTCCCCCTTCGTTTTGACTCAGATAACTGGAGTTACTCTGTAGTTGGAAATATTTTTTTCAAATACTGCTATTGCTTAGCTTGTGGTTTTGGGTAGTATTCTCTTGTATGTTCACAGACAAACAGAGATGACATTCTGATGACTTTACTCTGGAGCATGCGCGGCTCTGGACCATTGTAGTTATTTTTAAATCTTGTGACAAAAGGCTAGCAAACAGAAGACTGGCAACATTTTTGAAGGTCAAAGAAATATCCCCTACTGAAATCCCCAAATTTAAGACCACTGCTTTGTGTTTGTTCTTTAATAGCTGTTCATCTTGCGCGTGCAATCACAAGCTTAGCGTAGACAAGTGGAATATCTGTAATCGGTATCTTGATTATAGAATCTGACTTGCAGGCCTTTGAATGGCAGAAAGATTCTCTCATCCTCAGCAGC
This sequence comes from Cariama cristata, assembly GCF_000690535.1. Classification (NCBI taxonomy): domain Eukaryota; kingdom Metazoa; phylum Chordata; class Aves; order Cariamiformes; family Cariamidae; genus Cariama; species Cariama cristata. The sequence continues at coordinate 14,399 of NW_009619756.1, forward strand.
GGTCAGGGCACCTGTATCTTTATGATTTCTTTGCTGTTAATGTTTTTTATGTCAATTCATTTGCTAGTGCTTAATCAAAGCTGTAACTACTTAAGCACTTTCTTCAGAGTGTAGGAAGTATATTTAACAAGCCTAATACTCTGCAGTGGCTGAATGTACCTGATCAGTCTGTATGTTTTGTTCACATGAGTAAGTATCCCAGAGGTAAGTTTTGCCAGCAAATGTTCTGCCTTCCAGCTGTAATTGAATGGGGTTGAACAACAGCTGGGTCCTGTTTTGGTCTTGATCTGTAGGGACCCAAGGGATTGGGAGAGTGAGGAAAGGGATCCTGTGCCAGTTGAGTGAGTTCAAATGAGGAAAAGAGAGCTTTGCTCCCTCAGCTGCTCTGCATTTCAACTATTAATACAGCAATAAAGCCTATTCAAAGAGTTCTGTGTTCTTTGTGTTTTTTGAAAGAAAGCTTGTGTGCTTAGCTATTGTGTCTTTTTTGAAATTTAATGTCTTATCACATGAGGCAGAATTTTCCAGGTCAACCACCCAACTTTAATCATGAGATCTTGTAGAGTGCAGGAAGGAAGCAGAAAAGTCCTCGCGATAACCAAGGAATAACATCCTATTCGAAGTGTTCTTTCATGGGGTCATTCACATTATAATTAAGAAACCCCAAGAAACAAGTAGTTAAGTCCAAATGCTTTAAATGTTTGAGCAACTTTTTGAGTAGTTTGAGTAGTTTAAGCCCTTGATGTATCTGTATTTAGAATGAGTTTTCTATGATCTTGAGATAAAAGCAGTGGGGAAAAGCTTCTAAATGTTGCTCAGTTCTGAACATATACTTCAGGTCACTGTAGGAAGGTCAAAGTGCTGCTTTCAGAAGGAACCCCAAATCGAATTTTTTCAGGTTACATTGCAAACATTAATTGTTTGCTTAAACTTTGTATTTACGTCAGGCTGACCTATTGTTGACAAAAGTAAATAGCTGTTTCTCCTAGCTGAATCAGACTGTTTTAACAAATGGATGTTTAACAGCTAAATCCAGCTAATATTCTCCAAATCCAGCTAATATGATTGCCAAATTAAAATAATATGAGGGTGGAAGTGGGGCAAAATGAAGCTATGCTTGCACAGTGATCTGCCATTTATATTAAGTAGGAGTAAGAAGTATGCAGAGATCTGTGGAGGAGATGACTATTTTTAAAAATCAGGGAAAAAAGCTACAAAGACAGAAGAGATCCTGTCGGAATAGCATGTCTATGCTGCAATATGAAACAGAGGATCCTGTGCTACCAGATTCATCCTAGCAGTACATCCTAAATAATGCTAGGGGGAAACAGCTCTGTGCTGTGGTGGCTGCATCACTGCTGTTGCTCTCTTTTCCTTGTTTATTACTACATCGTTGCCTGCACTGTAGACAGGCTCTTAGTTTAGACACATGAGCACAGGAAGGTGAATTCTCTTTTATTTCTATGCTGACTTCTGAATACCTGGTGTATACAGACAGCTAAATGTAAACCATCAAGTTGAATTTCTAGCAGCTCCTGGCTTTTCTTGCACAACAGTGTACGTTCATGGCTAGGGTTGTCTGATGCTGTAGTACAGCGATGGGAAATCCAAATACAGACAGCTGAATGTAAACCATCAAGTTGAATTTCTAGCGGCTCCTGGCTTTTCTTGCACAACAGTGTACGCTCATGGCTAGGGTTGTCTGATACTGTAGTACAGTGATGGGAAATCCAAATACAGAGGGCTCTAGTTTGTACACTGCTATAGTGATTTTTGTGGCAGGTATCCTGTAACTTTACATGGGGCAGAAGTATGTGTATGCATTTGTTCTGGCTCATCAGTATAACACAGACTAATAGCCAGCTGATCTTGATACTTTTTATTAAATAGTAATTTTGTTTATTTACCAAACCTAACGGTGTCTCCCTGTGTATCAGTAATTTGACGCTCATTTGGTTATTTGGATGTGTAGAGTTCTGAAAAACTTCCCCATAAATAGTTGTGTTCTTGCAGTTGTAAGCTAGCTTAGACTGATAGGAACTTCTTGGCTGAAGAGTGTTTTTTAATTTTTGTCTCATGTAATATTTCATGTGTTCATGAATAATTATTTTGCATGAATATTGCAATTGTTAGGAAGTGTGGGTTTGTTGTCGTCAACTTCCTTTGGGGCAAAAAAGGTTATTCTAGAGAACTGTACAGTATTCAACATTTCTTCCAAATAAAATTTCGTTTCATGACAACTGATATTATGAAAGGAAGTAAAAAAGATGCAGCAGGAGCTTCTTCTGAAGCTGTATGGAAGTTCTGCCATCTTTAGTTAAGGTGACACTGGCCAGAAAATCCTATGGTCTTTTTGCTGCCTCTAGTTCAAGGAAAATGTTTTGTTTGTATTATATTTAATTTTTTTCCTAGGACAGAATAGCAGAATATAAATAGACCACACAAAGCCATTTTCCACATTCTTATGGAAGAATAGTTAACTCCTTAGTGGAAGCTTGTTCTTTCTTTTTTCTGATCTCAAGGTACTCCACAGTGTTGCTTACAAGCGGGACTGGGAGAAGCTGGTTTACATTATGCCTAAGTGTTCTTTTAGGGGCAATCTCCCTGTTGTCAAGGTTAGTTTGAAAATTTGAGAGAAAGGGGAAACAAAATGTTCATAGAGCTACTGCTGTGACGGCTGTTTTTTGCAAAATATTTTACATTGGAGGTGACACTTGCTTTATTTCAGTCAGGTAGCGGAGGGGCTTCTTAGTGTCAAGGTTGTAGCTGGGGAGAGTATTATGGGAGAATTTTTTTCTGAGGTAAAAGATCTATAGCCTATGAATTTGGGTGTTTTAGGTGTCATTTTTTTTGAGATTAGAGGAGATAAAGTAATTAAAAAAAACCAAAACTATGTTGCATCTTCACCTTTTTGTAACTTTTGTTTACAGCCAATACTAAAAGCATTTATATGTTTCACTACTGTACTAACCGGAATGCTAGTGTTTTATTTATATTTGTACATAACTTTGCATATTATATCTCTTAGAGTGACAACATGTAATAAAAATAAATGGATATCTAATTCTCTTTTATATCTTTAAAGGTTAAATTAATACTTGATTATTTCTCTTAAGACTATCTTTGTGATCCCTGCAATGAGTTACAGATTAAAACACCATACAAAAAAAATCAAGATTTAAATAAATAAAATCTTAATTGATGGATTGTCTATCCTGAATGTTTGGTAATATGCTTAAAGAGCCACTAGAAGTCATTAGTGTATGTTTCATTTAAAACTGATTTTAGACTAGTTGTTTTTAAAATGCATATAATTAGAACAAATGTTGATGTAACAAATAGCAGTTGCTTTTGTTTAATAAATATTTGCATTAAGAAGAAGACACTGCTATTTAAGAAGTTGAGCTAGAAACAATGAAAGTGGCTATCACCTTTTACATAGCAAAATGTGAAAGCTGTGTTTGCTCTCCATGCGTGCACACAATCATAAATGGCAACCTGTGCAGGGCTGGAGGGCAAGAGAATAGTGCTGTGACAGATTTTGCCACCTTGGTTGCTATCTAGCCTAGTTGTTTGCTGTCAGGTACTTTTTCACTTTTAAGTGAGAAAAAAGATGACTTTGAAAATGAGAGAGTAGCAGAAGCCACTGACTAGTTGGAAAGAAGAAAGCAAGCGAATGAAGAAATTGAATCTTCTTTTAGATGGCTTTCTTATTTCCTCTGGGAGGAAATAAGGCGAATCATGTCAGTAACAGTCCCCTAATATTATTGATTAAATTACAGCTGTCTTGTTTCTATGGTGTCTTTAACTATTTAGTTTTCAAAAAAGAGAGGAATGTTCTTGTCTCATGAAAGAAAGGAGATGGTTATACTGGCATATGTATTTTATCAGAAGATTTCAAGAAGAAATCCTGTGTGTCACAATCTACTAAACAAGACTTCATGCTTGTTGTCAGGGATGACTCATTTTTTGCAGTAGGAAAAAAGTTTTTTTTTCTTCCCATTTATCGTATCTTTATCTTTTATATTGTGATTTTATTCCAATGAACAATTCAGCTGTGTGAATGTACTTTTTGGTCAGGAAAATAATGTGACTTTATATTGTTACTCAAGAGTATATGTATATTTTAAAATCTCTCCTGCAAAGGAGGCAGAAATAGGTAAGATTTCTCTTGCAACATAGCTTCACTGTTTGGTGTGGCAAGATCTCTTTAAAATGCAAAACATTCAGATTTTTCTATTCAAATTGCTCAGTTATCTCTTAATGTTTTCATCCATTTGTGTATTCCAGTGTGTTATTTTCATAAGTCAAAATGTGATCTCAAAATGACAGTTTAAAATTTGTTTACAGGCTGCTTTTAACTACGTGCATGGGATTCTGTCAAGAATATCAGGGTGAGAACTGAATATTGGCTGCCGCCTTCTGCTCTGCTTACGGGCCTGTAATCTGGACAACAAATTTCTGTGCGTGTACACACATATATGTGGCATTTGAAGTATTTCCCAGTTAAAACTGGTCAGGAAATAATTGTTTTCCCCATGTGCAAAATGATAAAGGGTTCTTTGCTGTTTTGAATAAGTACAAAATGTTTATTTCTTGATCAGTGAGAGAAATTACTACTCATGGGGCAGAAATTTGTTTACTCTGTCCTGTGTACTTCAGGGCTTATGGGATGGGGAACAAAGCAAGACTTCCTTTTCCTTGAGGCACAGAAGCAGGATTCAGAGTAGATTTTTATCTACTACCTGTACTTAATAGGGAAATGGGGAAAGAGCTAAACATATCACACTATAAACCTGCATAACCCCAGTAAGTCACGGTAGTTTTTCCTCCTCTCTGCCTGACTTTAGATAGTGGGAGAAATGGCAGATCATGCAGATTATATGCTGTAATGCTCTCAGATGCATCCTGATGACAACCATCATGAATGCTTCCTTAAATCTCTTTCATGCTTTATTAAAGCTCCAAACCACCGTAGTGTTTCAAAGATGGAAGATAGAGTTTAGTTCTTTAAAACAAAACAAACTAAATCCAAAAAACCTTCTATGGTCTCTGAGAAGAAATTGTTCATAAGGTTATTTTCACGGCGTTCCTTCCATGGCTTACTTTTTCTTTGAGTTCAGATCGTGAGTAGACCATATGAAACTTCATGCATGAAGAACATGGTTCTTGTTTCTTTGATGGGTTTTATATACACAGCTTCATGGATTCTAGCCATCACATAGGCGAATATGAATTTCTGTTTGTACAGTGAATTGGTTTAGGTTAATTTACTAGTTAGGATTCTCTAATTTTACTGGTCAGTTTTTGGAATGAATTGAAACTTACTGCTAGTAATTAGGAAATCATTGTATATGATGTCTGGGTAATTTACTTTTAAAAAAAATCTGTGCAGTCTTTGGTATTTAAATCGATCATATCTTCAAAAACAATCTTTCAAGAAAATAGCGAACTTACAGATTCATTATTTTAAATCTAGAAAAAGTGATATTAAGAGTAAAGACCAAAATTATTTCTTTCATATAATAGTAAGATTGTTTGTGGTTGTACAGTCTTTCAAACTTGGGAATGTCTGTTGTTCTTTTACGGTCAAAAGGATGGAGTCTGAATTACTTTTCTGTTTTCTTTTAAAAGTTGGATGTAGCACAAGGGTCTCCACTGTTCTTTTGACCCTCCCCGCCCCGTTAACATTGTTACACTTCTAATACATAGTATACACGTCTAATCTATAATATAGTACTCTTTTGTGTCCACTTTCACCAAGTCTTCCAAGGTTCTCCACTGATACTGTGTTTCCTGACCACTACATGCCCTTGAAGCATTTCAGGTGTACTAGGTCCTCTAATAATAGATATAAGTCACTAGTGTTGACATTGAATGTACTTGTGGTGTCCAGCAAAAATGCAACATATTTCATTATAAGAAACGATGCTTTGTTGAACCTCTATTTGCTGCTTCCTTCAGAATTAAGTTGAAAACTAGGGAGCTCAGTTGTAAGCTTGTGATCTTGTTTTAGCATCCTGTTTGTTAACTTTGAAATAGTAAGCAAAAGGTAACAAACTTACACTTTAAACCTATATTTAAAGAAAGAAAAAACCCCATAAAGACCATAAGAAAAAAGACCATAAAATGTGAGATTCTAATTTCATGTCATCTCTCCTGTAGCTTTGCAGTGGGTGAGGCATACTTCCTGTCTTGTGTGGAAACACAGTGATGTCATCTGCTGAAGAGGACAAGCAGTTGTAACACTGTGCACAAAAGAATTTTTTGCTTGTTCTACCAGCACATCAGGGCTGCTGTTGTCTGCTGAGTTTGGGGCCAGGTGGTACTGAAATATGTTTGTTTGGTGTTGGTTTCATTTGATTTCTTTTGATGGTCCTGTCTCTCGTATCCACACAGGGCCTGGGCCACAAGAATTTGGATGTGTCTGGGATAAACTTTACACTTCCTTCACTCCCCAGACCGTGGTACAGGATGAGGGGGAGACGGCTGTTTAGCCTCCACTGTGCTTGGGTTTAAAAAACAGCTGGGGCCTTAAAAAGCAGAGCACCTCCTTGAAGGCTGCCCTCATCCTTAGGTCTGCTCAGACATCTATTGTTTTGTTGTGGTTTTTTTATTATTTACTTTTCTCAGAGGATTCTGTAACTTATATATCAATATCTTCATCCAGCTATGTAATTGTATTAAGATACATAGGAATCTAGGTGCTTCTGTGAGAGGGAGGAACCTTTTACAAGAAGATTTTGTTTTTTTTCTTATTAAAAAGAAAAACCTGTGTACATCTCCACATCCTTCTCAGAGCTGCTCTCAATCCATTTTCCGCTCAGCCTCTGTTTGTGCTCGGGATTGCCCTGACCCATGTGCGGGACCTTGCACTTGGCCTTGTTGACCTTCATGAGATTCACACAGGTCCCCCTCTCCAGCCTGTCCAGGTCACTCTGGATGGCATCCCTTCCCTCCAGCATGTCGACCGCACCACACAGCTCAGTGTCACTGGCAAACTTGCTGAGGGTGCACTCCATCCCACTGTCCGTGTCACCAACAAAGATGTTAAACAGCGCTGATCCCAATCCCGACCCCTGAGGATCCGCCACTCGTCACCGGTTTCCGCTTGGACATTGAGCCGTTGACCGCAACTC
>NW_009619757.1:0-245 GCF_000690535.1 Cariama cristata
GGGAGCGGTGGGGGTACCCCCGGGGGGCTCCGCTGCGGGGCTGGAGCAGCCCATCGTCGTACCATCACCTCAGTCCGGGAGCTGGGGCTGTAAGAAAAACACTGAATAATCCCAAACTCGTGGCCCAGTCCCAGGGAAAGGTGGATGCAGCCATCCCCGCGGTGCCGCAGCCCAGGGCCCACCGGCCGGGGACGCCAGCGCTGCGGCCGGGAAGCTCCTCCCGAGGGGAAGGAAGGGGCCGAGAC
>NW_009619757.1:255-886 GCF_000690535.1 Cariama cristata
TGGAGCAGCTCCTTTCCGGCCAAGCCTTTACCATAAGCTTGTAACAAAGGTAATTTATTTTTTTTAAGAAAATACATGTAATTTTTAAAAATATGCGTAATTTTCTAATGAATGGTGCAAGTTTTTTTTTTTTTTTAAGAAAATACACCTCTAAAGAACTCAAATGCTGCTCCAGGTCCCAGGTGCTGGAAGGGTCCCTTGTCCTGAAGCAGTCTGGCAGATCAGCCCCATTCTGCCGTCTCTGGGGGAGCCGGCGGTGCTTGCAGAGGCCAGACCGGAGTGGGAGCAGCAAGCCATGCTGGTTTTATTTTCATGTGTGATGGGAGCTGCCAGCACTTTTTAATTAATTTGAGGATTTTTGCCTCTTTTTCTGCCCAGGAGCAGTCTCCGGGCAGGAGACAGTTTTCCCAGACTGGTTTGCAGTTACTCGTGTAATGATTACCCAGCTCGCATACATTCATGGCAAGCGATTTCTGGCGCTGGTGTTACTGTTTGCACTGGGCAGCTCCCTCCTCCTTTGCAGCTGGGCTGGGAGCTGGGCAAATACTGAATTTTCACAATTTTTCATTTGTTTTCAGGCTGGGGCTTTTCCAGGGGCTACAGCAGCGTTGGCTCGCGAGAGGTGGGCGGG
>NW_009619757.1:920-1538 GCF_000690535.1 Cariama cristata
CTGCAGCCGAGGCACCCGGGGCTGCGGGAGGGTCACTTCAGGCTGGCAGCTTGGGATGTGGGTTGCCGTCTTCCAGGGAAATCGCATTTTGGGTCCGGCCCTTTCTGTGCCCCAGCCGGGTCCCAGGAGGCAGGGAGCTGTCAGCACAGAGCGGCCACGGGACGGCATCCCGGGGGTGAAGAGGATGCCCTGGAGAGCTGCTCAGGAGATGGGGAGGGGGCTTGCGTCTAAACTGCCGAAGAGGGGGAGCTGTGAACCAAAGGGCTCCTCTGCAGACCGAATAAAAAGAGATTCCCTTTGGGAACGGGTTGCATGACCGGTGGGAGGGATCCAAGCCTTGAGGAGGGGATAAGAGCTCCAGAGGTAGGGCTGGCAGCGGCTCCGGGTGCGGAGCGGGTGCCGTTCCCCACGTAGCCTCCCGCGTTGCAGGCAACATGGTAGTAACACTTTGTTCTTCGGTTCTTTCATCAGAGGCGCTCAGAGCGATTCACAGGCGGCAGTCGGCGTGCGCAGCGCGCCCACGGTGAACGCAAAGCCTTTTTCCCTCCGTTTTCACAGGCGGGGGCTGGCAGCGAGGGGCTGCCCAGGCTGCCAGGAGGGTGCAGCGGGGACGGCGAC
>NW_009619758.1:0-458 GCF_000690535.1 Cariama cristata
CAGGAAATCGCTGGCGCTTTGCGTGTCCGTGGCGTGGAAGTAAATCGGTGAATGACACATGAGCTAACAAGGCTCGGCGTGGGGACAGGTCATGTTTCACGCAGTAAAAATCACCTGGTAGTCTGACCTCCCTTTGATACGTGCAGGAGCAATCGGACATCTGCAAGTGCGGAGGTGGGGAAGTAAGTGCAGCTTTTCTGCCACTGCTTTTTCTTCCTTCGGGTGATAGTTGTGTTTCCCAGCACAAACCAGTGGCGCAACGTGCGGGTGGTGAGGTGCGCTGGGTGGGGAGCGATGTTTCCTTCCACGACACTCAACTGTGTCTGGCTGCTGGAGATTTCATCCCTGTTGATCCATCTTGATCCTCTCACTTGGTCAGCCCAAGAGAAGCCCGGCAGGGAACGTAGTGTTGGTAGGGATAGCTGCACTGAAGCTAAATTTGCAAAGGGAGGCTTTTC
>NW_009619758.1:489-30124 GCF_000690535.1 Cariama cristata
TTTTCCAAATGAAAAACATCCCCTTCTCCTGGGACACCTGGCTCCTTGTCAGCGGCAAACTTTATTCCTTGTAGATCAACAGGGAGAGAGTGGGCTGAGGATGCTTGGTGGTTAGGGTTGGACATTAGAGTAAAACCTTAGAGTTACCTATTTCAGCTTCCTGGTGGCAATCGGGTGCCTCAATGCCTTTAAATGTCTGGCTTCTTAAGAAAAAAATGAAATTGCGATCACTGCCTTCTTATAGCGTAAAGAAGCAAATAACTGTTTATTTTTAAGCCACATTGAAAGTTGACTTTTGTGATTTGTGGTAACCATTCAACTTTCAGTTGATGTTCCAGCATCCCTTAGCAGCACCGGCCTTGCTGTGTGCACCTGTGGAAGTGACGGACAGTGCAGCCTTCCCTGACGGGAAAGGCAGCAGACACTGGTTTATTTATTTGTTCTAAGAAGGCGTTGGAGTTGAAAGGTAGAGTGTTCACACCTGACGGCATGCACAGACAGCACCTTGGATCCCTGTGAATAAGCAGACTGGGAGAGTTGTTCCCGGGGATAAAGCCTTAGTTTGTGCAGGGTTTTGGATGTTCACCCATGGCCTGGCGGGATGTACCAACCTTCCAGGCACCGAGGAATCCTCTGTCGTCTGCGCCTCACATTGATTTCGGGAGTGAGCAAGGGCCTGAAGGTAAAACCATGCTGGGATCTGATTAGGAGTCTTCTGGGGAGGGGGTCGAGGGCCAGTCACTGCTCAAATCCTCCACCCTGATTGTGCAGACACTCATATATGTGCAGCATTACAGCGCTGAGCTTTCTGCCAGAGTTGCAGAAGTAAGTCCCAAGGGGTGCACTTGCTAACGGGCATTTGCCTTGTAGTATTTTGTCTGCGTGAATTCAGAGCGCTAGGACAGAATTGGCTCTAAAGTCAGAAAAATGTTCTGGAAAGGCAAGAAAGGAAATGGGAGGTAGAGGAAGAAAACAGGTGGAAGAATATGTGGGTTAAGAGCCAAGAGACTAGTATATGAAGTGAGAAGTTTTACTTTAAAAGCTTTTCATTCTGAATCATTAATTTATAAAACAGGATAATGGCCGTGGCCTGAGACAAAATGTTAGACTATCTCAAACAAAAATTTGGCAATATTACCGCATTACCAGTCATCTACTGACACCAATTCTCTATGGCTTTGTTGTGGGAGAACAGACCTAGTGGTGTAGGCTTGCCAGAGTGCTGTAGAGTGCCATGAAGTTACCCCGTTTTTTTCCCCTGAGAGACTCAAAGAGGACTGGCAGGTCAAAAGCACGGCAGAATTGTAGATCCAAGTGTCCCATTTAAAAAAGAGGAGGAAAAAGGCCTCATAAAGGAGCATTGGAGAGAAGAGCACAATATTCCCCAAATTCTTTAATAAATGAACAGCAGGTAAAGCCTGAATAAGTAACCAGAAGGAGGTACAGTGAAGTGATCTACAGGATACAGAGCCATTGAAAACTTGATACACAATTGCTGGCTAAGTTTGAGTGGCACTGGCCTGTATAAAACAGTGCAGGTATTGCATTGCCAAACTCAAGAATGGCAAAACTGTCAGGTCGCAAGAAATGAGATGACTAAGAATAGAAAGTTTCTTTAGCAAATGCTAGTTTTTAATAAATTTCTGTGTACTTGCTTTCCTATTTTGGAATGGTTAGGGGATGCTTGCTTTGTTTTTTCTCTGTAATTGCAAGTGTTAGTTCCCTGATAGTTACCACCGTATAGTTGAGTAAGAGTCTGTGAAAATCCTGTTTCTTCATGATAAATGTGAAGTAACTGGAAGTCGCCTACCCTTCAAAGAGAAGGGTGGACTGCTTCTGTTAACTGGTAAGGAAGTGTACTGCAGAACAGGGGGCACATGGCAACTTGTTCCAGGAGACTGTGGTTTTGGCTGAATGCTGAGGCTCTTGGGGGTCTCATGATTCCAGCAGCCAGGTCTCAGAGAAAGGCTCGGCAATCTCGTGCCCAGAAATACAGAATAATACAGAGGACATATCAGAGGTGGCTGCACTGCCCTGTCTGGACACCTGAACCAACAATGGTGTTTTGTCTGTGGAGAACTGATTATTACAATGCTTGTGAGGAGGGACTGGTGTATAGTAATAGCAAGAATGTGGTAAAACTGAAAACAAGAAGTAAGGAGTAAAGATGTAATGAAGATAAGTTTTGACACAGTCTTTTCTAACATAGCTCTTCTGATTGCTTGATTGACAGGGTATGTTATACCAGGCTGTATTCACTCATCTAAAGTCAGCCATCCTGCCACCTGTGCCAAAGCAAGTGCTGGAAAACTGTGTTTCTGGTCCTAGGGATTGAGAGGTGATTGGATTAATACTTTAAAGTCCTGTGGGTTTAAGATCTGGTTGAATGGTCCTCTTGAGCCACAGGAGCAGCCTGAGGGCCACAGTTTATGATTGTTAGTTTTACAACGTAAAAGGAAAGGATGCTAAAGTGAGTTTTAGTTTTGTCTCCATCCGGAATGGTTAATATATAACTAAGTACTTATATTTGACTAGCAACAACTCAATTTGTAGTTGTGCAATTAAGGAGTGTTTACCCTATTTCTAAGTTTGCATTTATACAAGTAAACTAAAATAGAGATTGTTGGTTTTGCCATTCTCAGTTCACATCCAGCGTGGCCTACCTGCTTTGTTTTGATCTGTTGTGCCTGGTTTCCTTGATGTTATTCCCCCATAGTTAGTGAGTCTGACTCTTTAATTACATGAATAAAAGCTTAAAAGCTCCTGTCGGAGCATCACCTGTCAGAGTAGAATTGTGGCTGTCCAATAGCTTTATTTCGAAAGCATGCAGAAATTACAAAATTGACACTATAAGTCTAGATCTGATCATATAGCTAGCACCAGGTTGATTCACTAACGTTGTCACATGCTATTCAACAAATGTACTGTGTCCCTGGTTCCTTCTTAAATAAACAAATTCCAAAGTGCTGCAAAGTAGCTACGTTAAAGCAAATTGCTTGAAGGTGTTTTGAATGCAAGGCAGTGCTTTGCATGTTAAATGCTAGCCTGGTTTTGTTTTACTGCTGCAGGACAAACAGTGCTTTTGTTAGAAATACTGCTCTCTACCCTAGAAGGTTTGGTTTCCTGGCTCGCCTGCTGTTAACGTTTTTCCCCACTCAATTATCCCAGGGAAACCAAGTGTTTAAACTCTGTTGCATTGCTCAGCAGCTCTTTATTTGCCACTACTCTACTTTTGTAGCTCTGCTCCCTTTTTCTGTGTGCTGTTCTGCTATAACTTCCAGACCAGTTCCCCCTTCTGCTGGTGCCACTGAGCCCGTAATAAGCAGTACGGTGCAGTGCAGGCTTGGAGAGCCACGTTCTGGTCCTGTCTAGAGCGTGTCCATGTTCCTGGCCTCAGCATCCCAGCTGTGGAAGGGGCATAGTGGGACTGGCACATCTGTGATCTGCTTTGGACCTACTGATGGGAAGTGTTCGTTATTGCTCACCTCTATCTCAGCCTCACTTTTTTTTCTCGCGCTGTTTTTAAGAAACCTGTTACCAGCGTTTCTTCTTCTTGTTCCTGTCTCCGCACAATGCTGTGCGGTTAGCCTTAGCCTTGTTGGTTTACAGACCTTCATCTATTCGGCAATTGGCATCGTTATCCTGAAGAGTAGAGTCCCTCAGTCCTCAGGGTCGGATCTTCCCTTTTAAGTAAAAGCTCCTGGTACTAAAAACATCAAACTGAAGTGATCATAAAGAAAGTTCTTCTAAAAAGCAATCCCCATGTACCTGCAATACCAGGCATGCTAGATCCTACAGGCCATTAAGACAAACTTCAGTTTCTGGTCTTTCTTACGTTACTGTTTTTCTCAGAAGCAGAAGGGGAAATTGAGATATGGTATCTGAAATAAGGAGGTAGATACCAATTGTGCCGTGAGCATTCCCATGCAGATATATCCTGGCTTCAGATTACGGTGGGTTTCAGAAGACAACCATGCGTGCAGCAGCTCTTGCAGCTTGGAAACTGCTTTTACGCTAGCCTAGCTTCTTTTTGCCTGTAAAGTTAATTGGCTTATATCAGTTTACAGTTGAAGGTTATTAAGGCAATGGTCAGGTTGTCCAGTTTCAGTGGCCTTTTTGGAATTTTAAACTCTACAATAATGAAACCCCAGCTGAAAGGAAGAGCTAAGGTGCTTTGCAGTTAATCTCTGCAAATCCAGCAGATGGAGTTGAAATTCATCCTAACAGGGCTTTAACTGTAATCTCCTGGAACAATGACTCTGTGTAACTAGAAACCTCAGCTCTGGCTGTGCTGGTAGGGCAGCAGGATGGAGCCTAATGCCTTCTCTTTGTCAAGGCAAAGTTTGGGATAGGTGAGCTGGACTGAATAGGTGCTACCCATATGCCTCGTGCCAAGACTGAGCTGCACCAGGATCAAGAAATGCACTATGGTGGGTCCTTGCCATCCCGTCGTGGTTCTCTTTGAGCTAGCCAATATATTGATTAATGTTTCAAATGATGAACTGGAACATGTCTTTAGAAATAAACAGAAATAGCATAGGATTTCAGTAAGAAATGCAATGAAGGTTACATAGGCTGAAGTAATAAAATACGAATGTAATATGTGCATTTATAATTGCAGTAGAAGTTGCAGAGTAACATACTAAGCAGCAGAGCTGATGAGTAGGCCACAAAGGCTCTTGGCAGTATCCTCCAGTTGTCCAGAAAACCAAACGTCAGTCCTAGATTTTAAATAAAGTTGTTGTAAGTGAAATGCAGGAAATAGTCTCACCAGGGATGTAAGTCCTGATCTGGGGTACCACCCCTCAGAGAGGATGCAGTCTGCTTGGGGGGCACTCCGGCAGGAACGACCCGAGGCTGGGCAGATGGGGCCGGTGAGGACGGAATGAACTTAGCCTAGAGATGGGGAAGCATGCTGGCAGTCTGCAAACGGCTGCAGTGGTACTGCAGGGAGGCAGGTAACAAATTGTTCTCTGGCCTGCTGGGGATAGGGCAAGGATTAAAATTGCAACAGCGGAGGTTTAGGTTGGACATTAGAAAGCATTTTGGAAGCTTAAGGCTAATGAAAGGAGTGCGTTGCCTGGGAAGGTCACTGAATCTCTGCCTGGGAAAACCTCTAATAAGAAAGATTTGGGTTAGGGTTGACCCTGCCTAGGGTAGGGTCTAGGTGACCTCTCCACAACCCTTCTAGCCCTCTTTCCTGCTACTGTACTTCAACTTTTTACCCCTGGGCCCATGGATGAAGCTTCTTTAGCACGTCCTAGCGAGTCTGTGAGAAAATGCCTGTGTATGTCTCCCTGTCTCCCCTTCTATCCGTGCTATTCCCTGCTATGTATAACCATCTCGCTGTCACGTATACATATTGTGGGTTACTGGCTTGCTGTCAGACAGCAGCTTGGCTCTGTACACCTCGGACCAGAGCTTCTGTCCCTGATCCTGCAAGGTTTAACCAGATATGTCTCTGCTCCTCATGCTAGCATCTGGCCAAGCCAACCAGTGCCCTCCCTCCGCTCCACGACGATGTCTGCATTTTGTAATTCTGGATTTTTTGGGTTCAGATGCTGGTTTCTAAGAGGATCCAGGGCCAGGGGCTATCTCTCAGCAGACTGGGGCCAGAAATCCTGGGTCTGCTTGAGGTAAACCAGCTGGAATGCCTCTCCCGTCCCCTAGTGCAGGGGCAGGGCAGCAAACACCAAGGTAATAGGCAGATTTGGGTGTGCTTTGAAAAGGTGACCTTTGAACAGAGAGTTTCTCAATCTTGGCTGCTGGTGTGTGCTTCCCTCCTGGCAAAGGGAGGACCAACCCCTACTGATGTGACAAACCTGGAGCCCATCACTGTATCTGTCGCAGCCCTGCAGATGGGGGCTTCATCCCTAGCCCTTCAGAGCCCTTTCTCTGCCATCCATCTAGCTGGTCTCTTAATTTTAACTAGGGTGCAAGGTAGGTACAGAACAACATCTCTTAATTCTGGAATGACTTGTACGTATGTGGTTGCATGCATGTGCACTCACGCTGTTGAGATGGTGCCCCAGATTTTGCCTCTCTGGAATCTCTAGGTACAGAAGAATGTCTCTTTAATTCTGGAATGACTTGTACGTATGTGGTTGCATGCATGTGCACTCACGCTGTTGAGATGGTGCCCCAGATTTTGCCTCTCTGGAATCTCTACAGCAACTTCAAAACCTAGATTTTTAATTGATTCTTACGGAAGCAAAGAGTTTTGCAGTTGGAGCAGCATTCCTTGTATGACTAAAGGCTTGCAGTTGGTCTATTTATTTTACTTTGGCTCCATTTGTCTTGGCATTGCCAAATGTCACACGCAGCAGTGACTGCCTGGACCAGAGTTGTACTCGGGCAGAAAGTGCTTGGTTTTGGCAGCTGAACAGCGGGGTTCTTCATGGCTCTTGGCACCCTCTTATGGTGAGCGTGCAGGCAGCTGTGCAGGGACTAGAACTTTTCTGTAGGCAGGAGTTATGGGAATGTGATTTCTGTCTTAAAGAAAAGTCAGAAAATAAGTGTAAAATACCTGATTTTACTCCATTTGTTCCCTGGGATTTCATGCTGTGTGCCTTTTTGACTAATGACAGAAAAAGAGCGTAAGGATAATCATGCCTGTCACCAGCTGGTTGCTGTCAGAAAAATTCCCGTTAAGCTGGAAAAGAAATATTGCAGCTAAACACAACTCCACAGTAGGGCACATTGGCTTTATCTGCCCACTGAATGGGAAGAGAGAAGTGTGAGAGAGGAATGGGGAGAAGCTGAAAGGAGAATTGGGAGAAGAAAGGCTGCTCACGGAGGAGAGGGCATCCTGGATCTTGGAGAAACCTGGCCCAAGGGTGTTTACAGGGGATGAGAAGAGAGAAATACTGCTCAGTCTGGCTTTTGCACAGTGGGTTCACCCCCGCAACTATTTTGCTTGCCTGAATGTCAAAATATGAGATTGTAACTCGAAGGAAGGCTGTGCTAAGGATGGGTTAGTGTCGGAGTGTGAAGCCGGGAGAGCCCGGCTGCCTGGTCCCAGGCTTGGGGAAGGCTCCAGACAGCCGCAGGCTTGAGTGGGTGGGATGAGGGAAGATGGCAGAGCTCACGCAGGGGGAGAGGAGATGGGGCAGGGACCGATGGTATCGAGCCAAGAGAGGAGCTGTGTACTCTGCAATGTTTTATTGAAGTTTAAGTCCTCTCAAAATAGTCTTGTTTGTCTTTTTAGTGTTAACCAAAGTCAACAGTTCATAGTTTTAACTCTGCTTGCCTGTCTGAAGTGCAAGACAGTAAAAGGGGACTTAAGCTAGCAAATGTCCCTGCCTGCGGCAGATCGGCTGTTTGGAGGGGGAAACACACTCACCAGCCTTTGACTGCTGTGAGGAATAAGAGACCTAGGAAATAGGACCGCAAGGAAAAGTTAAGGAGATTGAGGCTCTTTACTGTAGCACAGAGAGGGCACTTAGAGTCTATATGCTAGAGGATTTTTTTTTTAAATGTGTGAGAAGTTGTCAGGAAGAGGATTATGATCAATTTGTTTTCTGTGTCAGCTCAGGAGGGCTTAAACCACAGGAAGGAAGACGTACAGGAGATTGTAGGAAAACACGTCTAACTGCAAGGCTTATTATGCACTGGCATGGCTTACCTGGAGGAAAAGATTTCAAGAACAGGTTATATCAACTTTCTGGAGGGTGCCCTAGGTGTATTTGATCCTGCAGCAGTTCTGGGGAGGGAGCAGATGACCTGCTGAATTCCTTTCCAGCCTGTAAGTGATCTGTAATGACCGCAGTCATCCAAGCAAAGCCTCCCAGATCACAGATCAGATGACCCTTCCCCAGTCTGCTCCAGTCCTTCAGGTGGTCAGGATCCACCTTTGGTGAGCTTTTTTCACCTCTGAATCTTTTGGCAACCATGAGGTCACCAACCCCTGTACCAGCCCTGGTTGGCCAGTTACTGGTGATTTAGTTTATCCCAAATAGTTGATGCACATGTTGCAGGAAAGCCCAGGAACCAGGTGAGCACCTCAAAGGCAGGTTTGGTATATATGCTGTTCTTGCCCCTATGCTTTATATGCACTATTTTATATTTCACTTGATAGAATGCATTTCATTTTATGTACATAAGCATGGCACTAATGACCAGCACCTTCCTCCCCAGCTTAATTTAGTTTGATTCCTCTGTCCAGTACATGTGCACTTAATTACATACAGAAATTCCTAACCCTCCATAGGCCTTTTCCCTGCCGGTGAGTCCATGTGCATCTCCTCCCTGCAGCTGCGAGAGCTGATAGGTGGCCTGTGCCCTCCTCCTGTCACTTAATGCCGTGGCATTTCCCAGGGCAGTAAGTTTATCTTGCTGGAAATAAGAAGGGAAAGAAAAAATTTCCCTGCCAGGGGACTGTCCCATGTGAGGCTCCTCATAGCTCATGTTGGGAGCTGGATTTTGGATTTTGTGCCACTAGAGGGAAACCTGTGCCTTTGCATGAAAATAAAGGGCATGTCAGCTGCAGGATGCTGAAGGAGCATGGATGCATAAAATACAAACCAATTGTTTCTAGCTGCATATCCCAGGCAATCCCGCTGTTAGTGTAAAATATGTGTTGTCCTAGTTCTGCCTCAGTGTGGTTTGGTGGGGAAAAGAGAGGAGTTAAGGAATCAAATTCTGAGCCCGTGCAAAATAAATTGCTTCTGGGGTTCTGAGACAAGCAGGCTCTGGATGGATGAGGCAGCTCGGTTCATGTGCGGTGTGTTCAAGCCTGCGCCCTGCAATGTCCCAGCTTTTGTCTAAGCCAGCGCTTGCCCCTTGGGCAAGCTTCGCTAGGTGGCTGTGTGTGGCAGCAGCCTTCAGGGTTCCTGCAGATAGCTCAAATAGCTTTGCTTTCTAAGAGCAAACCTGAATTTAATTCCCCTTCCTTGGGAATTAAATTCCCTCCCTAGGGAAGCTCACCTGGCTCCTCAGCTCCCTTGGGGGACCCGGTTGATGCATTCACAGAAGGTCAGGTAGAGCCTTTCCCTCCAAAGGTATTTTTCTGCCTTCAGTCATGGGGTTTGGCCTCAGCTCATACAAATTATCCAGCATACTGATGCATATAACAGGATCTCTTTACCCCTTGGAAGAAAATCTGTCAGTTATTGGAGCAATGACAGAATCGGCGCCTCAGGAAACAGTCCCGTGAGCACCTTCGTAAATTGTCACAATTCAGCTGTGTACACATCTCCTTTTCCGCCCTGCTTTTTAGTAACGGGACAAGCTGAGTCGTTACAAAGTGTGTGTTCTTTAACTGCTCCACTAATATCTATAAATTGTTTCCAGCGGCTCAGACAGAGGACTCTGAGTGTTGTTGAAGAGTTTCGGAGGAAACTCTGATTTCAATCTAGTATTCAAAGTTCCCTTCCTCATGTTCAGAAAGGTGATGCTTCATAAAAGTTTCTTGGTATCTGAGTCTCTTCTGTATGTGTTTAAGCTACTCCAAAACGAATAGCTTTATCAGATGCAGTTTTCCAAAACATTTGATAGGTTTTTTGTGGTTTTAATTACTCCGGGTGCGTATTCTGCCCTTGGTGAGACTTGTGTGGGCGTTCAGTTGAAACCATTGCTCTTGTGGCTTTTTAGCTACTCTGGATTTTTCTTAGTCAAACAAAGGTCGACCCACTCTTCATTGTGGATAACGTGTTTGAGAGGGAACCCATGGAGAAGTCAGGTTGTCAGAGCAGGAGTTGCATGAGCAAACTGTAGGTATCAGATCTGTTGCCTTCCATTTTAAGAGTGACCTTTAACTCACCAGACTTTGCAAAATAACTCCAGCGGAGTGCTGCTATGCCTGCCGGAGGCTCACCTCCCGGGGACCTGCCGCCCCCGGGGAGCGGCGTGACGGCCAGCTTCAGCCAGGGGCCTGGTGGTGCCGTGCAGATCTGCTTGGCTGGTGAAAACGCTGGGCTCTGTGCCGGGGCAGCACCTCGGTGCATCCGAGCAGAGGGCTGAGCTGCTCCCCGCCCCGTCGCCCCTGCCCTAAGGGAGAACTGGATGGATTGACGATGCTGGGCTCCGGTGGGTGATAGCGCAGAATGGCAAGGAGCTATGCCTGTGAAGAACGCAAGATGATAAAGGAGACATAAATCCTCTTTTCCCAGCCATTTCAGTGAGGGACAGCAGCGTGGAATTGTGTATTCTCCGTGACATTGATCCTTCACAACAAGTGCAAGAAAACGTCTACAGTTACAGAAACCACATTCAGCTGAACGTTCAAGGAGCTATTTTTGGGTACTCAACGACTTCACTGAGCTTCTGTGTAATAGGTGGGCCATTGCTGGTGTCAAGCTTGATTTTTGTATTTTGGCATAAGTTACTTTTTAAATGCATTTGTATGAAAAAAGAACATGGAAGACGCTCCTCTGCCTTTGTTGACCATGCCAACGGCTCCTTACAACGATCAGAAGCCAGGAACCAGTGGCTTACGGAAGAAGACCTTTTATTTTGAATCCAAGATGAACTATTTGCAGAACTTTATCCAGAGTATATTTTTTTCCATAGACCTAAGAGATCGACAAGGATCTTCTATGGTAGTTGGAGGTGATGGGAGATACCTTAATAAGTCTGCAGTGGAACTGATAGTCCAAATGGCTGCTGCCAATGGGGTTGGTAAATGTTAAATGACTAAATTCCTATAGTTATGTAGCTGGTCAGTGCAGAGAAACATAGTAAATTAGTCACTATGAGATTTAATTTCCCCAAAGACTTTATTCAACTGCTAATAGTTAACTTTTTAATGGAAAATTGGTTTGGTAGTACAGAAATTACTTTTTTTTCCCTTCTAAGTGATGCAGTTGGATAGAAGTATGTGGGAATACATGTGCCACAAAGAAAATAAATACTGCTTGGTTTTTGTGTGTTCTCATTTTGTGTTTTGACATGCCACAAGCTGTTGGCACCTGTGGATTTCATAGTCTCTCCATCAGATCATAAAACCCTGATATTGTTCAGAAGCAAAGCAACTGGTAGAGCCATGGCTCGCTGTTCACTGACAGCTTGGCAGAGGCTCTTGCAGAATTGGTCTGAGCTGATCAGCAAATGAAAAGGCAAAACATGGTTGTTTCTTTCTCAACAGGTATAAGTTGTGGCTATGTGATAAGTACTCCGGGAGCCTTTGAAAATTGAAATAAGATGAGAGTTAGCAAGTGAGTGGCAACTTTTACAGTGATCTCCGATTGTGCTGGTAATCTGTATTTTGGAAGCAGAACGGAAGGCTTGTCTGTTTGCGGTAGAGCACGGTTCATGCACTGCAAGAGTCTTGGGCACTGGGGTTTTGTCTTTGTTTCCTTCTGCTTTTTGAAAAGAAAAGAGACTGCTGTCTTTCCTGGATCTCTTAGTGAAAAGCAAACTTTATGCTAAGAGACCTGGCTCTCAGGAATTTGTTTGACAGAAAAACTTATCTGATCACAACAGGGTGGTTAGTAGTGAATGGGAGAATAGGAGGAGAGAATGAGAGAACTTTTTTTTTTTAAATCACCATGTTTTCCATCTTGGGGGCAAAAAAATCCTTTGGCACTGCAAATTAATGTATTCCTCTTGAATCAGTGTATGGCCTGAGCAGAAGAACTGGAAAATGTGCACAAAGAGCCAGGCCTGCTGCTCGGACTGCTTATAGAATAGAAAGGATGAGTCCAAGGATGTTTTCAAATGTAACAAACCACGAGGAAGGCATGCCTATCATGTTTTGAGTATGGGAAAATCTCTTTGTCGGTGTGTGGCAGAGACAGGTACTGTTATCTCCACAAACGTGGGACCGGCAGGATGTCCAAATTGTGCCAAGCACACTTGCTATGGCGGTAGCATCACGTTGCATGTTTCAAATGATGACTGTTTGGTTAAAGGAAGTGACCAAGGTAGTTTGTCCACTTAACCTGACTTGTATAAATACAAGTGTCTCTGTTCAGAGAAACTGTGGCACAATGTATAGGATTGGTGCATCTTGTGATGCATCTCTTTTACAGAAAGAGGACTGGAAGGGTGTGCTGATGACACGATGGAGCTGTAGACACCAGCTTCCTTGGCCTGGAAAACGTGGTTTTGGTGGGAAAGCGTCAGCCTGCATTACTGAGGGGCGGGGGGGGGGAGCTGCAGGAGGTCTCCTTTATTGCCCGTGTGCATCTTAGTGGGACTTTCGGTAAAACCAGGGTGGAAGTGTTGCCTGGATTGCTTCGAAGTGCTGTAACCATAAATCGCTGCACAAAGTGGGTCTGTTCATGAATAGGTCTGTTCTGAGCATTCTTTTAAAGGTATTTCTGCATCATTACATCCTTAGATTTTTCTTATAAGAAATTCCAGAGAATTAAAAAAGATTAAGTGTGAACTGCTCAGCACGCTGCCATGCTGAGCAACCTTTTCCAGTGGTTACCACAAAGGGTTTAGCACTGGGTGGGTGGGGGATGACAACTGAAAACCTCTGAAAGCCAAGGAGGACCCCAAATGAGAGAGCAGCTTGTATGAAGACAAGGTTTTTCTTTTTTTCCTTCCTCGCTGCAGGAGCAGCAATGCACATGGAAAAGCCGCAGTTCAGGTGTGCGGGGAGGACAAGTTGGGTAAGGACAGCAGATTGGAGGTGTTCTCCCAGCTCTCCTGCAGCTGCTACGTGGTTTGGGAGAGAAACTCTCTTGTTTTGCCAGTCCTCCGCAGCATCCCTTGAGCTGCACGTGAGGCATGGCAGAGCACCGATGGAGAGGGGTGTTGTGGCTGGACGTGACCCTCGAAGGGAAGCTGGGAAACAAAGGATGAAGTTTGAGAGAGGAGCTTCCTGCAGACTGCATTAATTCTCAGTGAAACTGAAGGAGCAAGACTTGGAGGCTGGAATAAAACACGAGACAAGGTGTGCTGGCTCGGACTGAGAATGGGTGTGAGGCATGGCAGAGCACCAATGGAGAGGGGTGTTGTGGCTGGACGTGACCCTCGAAGGGAAGCTGGGAAACAAAGGATGAAGTTTGAGAGAGGAGCTTCCTGCAGACTGCATTAATTCTCAGTGAAACTGAAGGAGCAAGACTTGGAGGCTGGAATAAAACACGAGACAAGGTGTGCTGGCTCGGACTGAGAATGGGGGAAAAAGCAAAACCCATGCAGGTTGGGCTACTTCCAATTAAATGTGTGGTGTAATAAGCTAGTGCGATCAGCCTGGTAGATGAGCACTGTGAGGGCTGTAATATTAGCCACTATGACCAGCTGAAAGTAGGGCATTCACTTTGGGTTTATAAACTGCTGTTTCACGTTTGTGGTTGTTGTTTGCTAGAGGTGCAGTTCTCGCTCACCGAGCCAGTCTGTGACAGCTCTATCATGTAATAACCGATCGGCAGCGAAGCTGGGGCTTAGCACCAGGCAGTGCCGCGGGAGAGGAATCGCAGTCATCCAGTGCCCTTGGCTTAGCACCAAACATGGGCCTTCCATCTGGGAATGCTGCCTTTTGTTTTCTGGTTTATCTTGTGTTTGAATGAAATTCCTCCTCTTTTCTCGGTCATATACAGCGTCTAATCTCCTCGGTTGATGGAGAGTAGTCTGGTATTTTTTTAAATCTCTGTCACCTCATTTGGGGGCTATGGTAAGGAGCATGTTCTTCCAGAAAAATATTCATCTTCTGTTTTATTACATGAACTCCAGCAACTGGATCCTGATTACCTTGTATTGCTTAGCACATTGGTCTGGATTTAATCTCAGTGATATTACTATATTTATGGGAAGGAGGTGTGTTACCAGCTGCGAGTAAGATTCTGCAGCTGGTCCCATGGGAGTAGTGATGATGTTTGATTTTTGGTTTGGCAGCTCTCAGTTCCATTGTGTCTATTGCAAGCAAAGTTCGAGACAGTAGCCAAAGGAGGTTTTTTTGGACTTTTTTTTTTTTTTTTTGGGCTGTTGATTAGATGCCTTTGGAAAGCTCAGTTCTTCAGTGTAAGCTGCCATTTCCAGTTAGGCTGCAGCATTCATAAAGGAAAATGCTAAAAAGGCACAACAGTGTGGGTTTGGATGCTGACCGTCACTGTACACAGCAGAGAGCTTCGGCAGCCTCCCAGGAGCAAGCTGTTTGCTTGCGGAGAAGAATCACCTCTGCCATCAGCACACCTCCTGGGAGCTCTGGTTTACCTGTTGCCTGCGTTTGGGGGTTTGGTGGTTTTAGGGTTTGGGACTCACAGTAGTTTGTTTTTCTCTTTAATGTTCAGATTGGCCGCTTGGTCATCGGGCAGAATGGCATTCTCTCCACCCCAGCGGTGTCCTGCATCATCAGGAAAATCAAAGCCATCGGTGGTATCATTCTGACAGCCAGCCACAACCCCGGTGGGCCCAATGGAGATTTTGGCATTAAATTCAATATTGCCAATGGAGGTAAGGTTGCTTGGTTCATTCGGTTTGATTTGCTTTGTTTCTGTATGGCCGGTTTTTGTGTTGACCCCGAGGAACCTAATTTAACTGTCTTAATATCACAGAGATTCAGTGCCCTGAGCAGTGGGTTTCCCTAAACAGAGCAAGTGATTGATCTGCTCTTCTCATGCCCTGATAGTCCTCTCCTAGGGAGGTATTCCCAGCCCCAGGTCTTTTGCTGTACTTCTGAAGTACACTCCTCTTGCAGTCTGATTCTTTAACATCTTCCCTCTTGCCGATTTTATCTTGCAGGTCCTGCTCCTGAAGGTATCACGGATAAAATTTTCCAAATCAGCAAGAAAATCGAAGAGTATGCAATCTGCCCGGATCTCCAGGTGGACCTGAGCACCATTGGGAAGCAGCAGTTTGACTTGGAGAACAAATTTAAACCATTTACAGGTAATCGACTGTTCTTCCTCTTGGAAAGTTTCCTTTCAGGTGGAGTTAGCGTGGACCTGCCATGAACGGGCAAGGACATTTGGTGTTTCTGAAGGACAGATATGGCTATTCTGACCTCTCCTCATCTGCTGGATAAGCCAAACAAGGACATCGCTCCTGGTCACCCTGACATCCTGGCATTTATTTATTTATTTTTTCTCTTTGGCCTGCATCTTACCTTGTGTAGATACTTTAATTATATCATTGTTTCTGTCCCACAAAAGGTTGTACTTCAGTAGGTAAATCTGATCCATCAAACTTCACTAAAATCAGAGACTGTTTTGTCTGTAAGGCTACCATTAATATGCACTTTAACTACAGAGTTGTCTGTTTAGCAAGTACACTTTCCTGATTAAAAATTATAGTGTTAGTGTTTAATCTTTGTAACTGATTTTTTTTTTCCCATGGTTTCACATATAAAAGCTGTCTCTGTGAGTGGGAAAGCCATTACATTTCTCACGTGACTTTTGTCAGTCAGCAGTGAAATGCGAAAATGCATTGAAAAAAGACTTGAAAAACACTTACTGCAAGTATTTTTTTACCATCTCCTGGTGACCTATGCTTGTAATTAAGAAAAAGAAAAAGATTATGAAAGTTGGTATTTCTCTCAGTCCCCATTTCTGTATAGTGAGATTTTTACATTAATGTTTTTTTGTGGCTCTGTCTTTATATTGCCTATTAATTGCGAAGGTGCTACTTTTGTGAACTATTAGGTGCACAGCTCCCATTGACTTTTGTGGAAATTGGAGAGATTCCCCCCCCCTCCCCCTTATTCATATTCTCCAGGTACGTGGAGTGGGACTTGAAAGAAGTCCAGGGAGCCATAGCTGGGAAGAGTGTTTGTCTTAATGATTTAGTTGGTCTGTTTGGTCTGTAACCCGATTAGCATTGACAGCAGCCTGTAATTAAATTCTTAATATAGGACCATTATTATTGTCTTCATGAAATGATTCTGTGGGATGTTTAAAGGCTTTATGCTGAGCCCTGGCCCTTTGCACTAAGGACTGTCAGCACAGCGCCATGTGTAGCAAAATTACTTTTCTACAAAGATTTCAGACTGTGAGAGTTGGTCTCCGTTTACTTTTTTTTTCCAGTGGAAATTGTGGACTCGGTAGAAGCTTATGCGAGTATGCTGAGGAACATCTTTGACTTCAGTGCATTAAAGGAACTGCTTTCAGGGAAAAACCACCTCAAGATTCGCATAGATGCTATGCATGGAGGTACGAGTGGACTTGGGTTTGGGGCATGGTAGGGGGCCGGGTGTCCCCGGGGCTTTGCCGCCTACCTCAGAGAGAGAGCTTTTTTTCTGCAGTTTGTATCCATCATTTGTAAATTTGTTTTATGTTTTGTAACATATCACATTTTTCTTTTTGCAGGCAAACTTTTTAGGGCTTTATGTTATTTTCTTCTGTCAAATGTTTGGACTCGGGAATTGACCTAGAGCAGAGATACCGGTGGGGTTTGGGGGGGATGCTGCATGGCTCACAGATGTCAGTCCTCACTTGAGAGACAGAGGAGGTTAGCGCTGATGCTGTAATCAGAGCTACCCTGGTAGGTTTTACATCAGTCAGTGTCCTGTGGAGGTCACAGCAGTTGTGCAAAGATCTGCCCCATAGATATTTGAGTACAAAAATGAGACCATTGGACTGTTTTATATAATTTAATATATAAGCCAAGCTTGTGAGACTCTTTCAGTAGATATTTTCAGGAGCACCCTAGGTTTCTTAGCATTTTGTTTCTCTTGTCTCCAGACCATTCCCATTCCTGTGCTCACTTATTTTTTATTGCCTACATTATTAGTGTTTGAGAGCAGTAAATCCTATGGTACTGCTGGGTATCTGTGAATCACGCAGGCATTTTGTTCTGATCTGTGGGGTTGTCGTACTAACACCTCGGTGCACAAGCCCTTCCCAGTGGGGTCCTGGCTCACACGCTGAGCCCCTGGCATAGGCTCATCCTCACTTCTAAACCCACGAGTGGTTTCACTTATTTAGTGGGATGGCCCCTCAGCTGAAAAGCTTGCTTTGGCAAGAGCTTGCGTGCCTGGATGGATCAGGCTTAAAGGCACCTATGTGCTGCTTGGGGCTTTTGATGCGAGCACTTGTGCTTCCATACAGTAAACCGTATAAACTGACCCAAACCGAGCAGACCAGAGGCCTGAGTGGTTACGTGGCTGGTGCAGAGCTGACTGAGGGCAGAGGCTGACTTGTTTCCTCTCCGTGTTTTGCCGTCATAGTTGTGGGCCCTTACGTAAAAAAGATCCTGTGTGAGGAGCTGGGAGCCCCGGCAAATTCAGCTGTGAACTGCACCCCGTTAGAGGACTTTGGTGGGCACCATCCCGACCCCAACTTAACCTATGCTGCTGACCTGGTGCAGACCATGAAGACGGGAGAGTATGACTTCGGAGCTGCCTTTGATGGAGACGGGGTAAATGGGCTCTTCTGTATTCATCTTTTTGCCCTCTAGTCAGCTGTGGGGGACTGCCTGCTCAACCACTTTTAAGCAGAGGAGGACGAAGGCAAAGAATTTTTTTTTTTTTCCTCTACTTCTGTAATTGTGAATGGAAGTCAACCACTTGCTGCACTTTGCCACCATGGCAATAGTTGGCTACTGTGTTAATAATGAAGTCCAAACTGTATTTAAGTAGCTTTAAAGACTGTGAAAAATCAGTAGGAATGTGAAATACTATACAGGTGTTGCTATTTAACTTTTTCAAAAGACTGTATTTCAGTGCAGTCAAAAAAATCTCTGTGAGTTATTGGGTTTATAGGCTGTGCCTGCCAAGCAGAACAACTTCTGCCGTTGCAGCCTTTTTACGCTGAGCAGGGATGAGAGCTGTTTCTCTCTTGTCTTCAACAGGATCGCAACATGATTCTTGGGAAACACGGCTTCTTTGTGAACCCCTCCGACTCTGTTGCCGTCATTGCTGCCAATATTTTCAGTATCCCTTATTTCCAGCAGACCGGAGTCCGTGGCTTTGCCCGGAGCATGCCCACCAGTGGGGCTCTCGATAGGTAGCATCTATCTCTGTGCGTGGTGGGAGAAGGGAGGGGAGCCCTGCCAAGGAGAGGGACTGTCCCTTTTTTGTGGTTTAACTCATGTCTATAGTGGGGAGTGAGCGCATGGCCTGGTGGAAGGGTGAAGCAGTGCCAGGGCTGCTGCGGGCGGGCTGCCAGAGGAGGCAGTGAGGTTTAATGAATTAAATCCTGTTTGGGGACATGGCAGAGCTGGACTCCGCTCTTGGCTCTTTCTCTTCTCTACAGATAAGCCCAAACGAATGATCCTCCCCATCCTTTTCTTTTAAATTTGATAGTGATACTTTCTTTGTTAAATGCCTTGAGATCTACAACTTAAAGTTGCTTTAGAAGAGCTATGTGTTTTATTTCTGTTCTTTAGTTGCGCATCCCACCCATTTCCCAAATGTTACACTGGGATAAAATAGAGGATTGCTGTACAAAGAATTGTTTGTTGTTAAAAAACCGAAACAGTGGCATGACCTGCCTTCAGTGTTACCCCAAAAGAGATGCTTGGTAGCAACTGAAGCTCCTGCTGTGGCATTTCACAGGGGAGTGATAAGAGTCCAGCTGTGATGTGACTTAGCCTTCTTACCTTTGCAGGGTTGCCCATGCTACAAAGATTGCTTTGTATGAAACTCCAACTGGCTGGAAGTTCTTTGGAAACTTGATGGATGCAAACAAACTGTCTCTGTGTGGAGAGGAAAGTTTTGGTACTGGTAAGTTGGCGTTCCTGATTTCACCAATGATGGCATTATTCCTCCTCTTAGTTCTTTATTGTGCTGGATAGCTTGGGATTTATCTTTCATGTGTAGTTGTTAATGCTTCTGAAATAACAAAACAGAAAAAAAGCTTGCAGGAATCGCTGGTGGAAACGAACTCAATGCGTAAAAGTTGTGTCAGGCAAGAGCTGGTTCTCCTTTCAGTTATTTAGGAAGGCATATGTAGATATGCAGGAAGTTTAAGGGCCTCTTTACTAGCCCGGTCATTGAGTCTATGGGGATTAAGTGCAATGTTAAATGTATTTTTCAGCTCTTGGTGGCCAGGAAAACCTTCTAAATGTTTTCATTTCTGGAAAGAAATATGGTTTGGAGCATGCAGTTTTATTAGGGAAGGTTTCAGGTCACTATTAAATCTCTGAGCTTAATAGGGCCCTCATTTTCCTGTTCTAAAAACAAGGTATGATTTATAAAGTTTAAATTAACACTTGCCTTTGAACAGTCTAAGCAAGTTATTAGGTTACTGAGAAACAAAGTGAACATCTTAAGGAATTTACTAGGGGTGTGCACGTGACACAAAACTATTATTTGTGCAGGGAAGTTAAAGCGAGCAGATTTTGCTCTGCATCAGAGCGGCGTGCTCAAAACACGCAGTGTTCCCGGGAGGCCTCGGCAGTCTCTGAGCTCTCCCGTGGCATCTACCACATGGTTTTAACGTCCTGACTGTGGAAATGGGACCTGCCCTGCATGCAGGAGGTCAGCATCTCATTCACGCACAAAGGCTGAGTTTTATCTGGTCTGAATTCTCTCCGAGATCTTGTTTTTCCTGTTCTCTAAAGACCTCTGAAGAGCCGGGGGCAGCTGGTAGGATATGCAAGGCACAGGGTCTTGAGGGAATTTAGGTTGGATGATTTCAGGCTCAAACTTTGTGTGTTTTCATTCCACCACCCCGTATTTCAGAAAAACATTTTAGCCTGTGCGTGGGTGTCTCGCGGAGCAGAGATCTCCAAGTGCCTGAAATTAAGCGCTTTGTGGAACTGGGGTGCACAACTTGACCTGAAAGGATTACCCCAGCTTTTCTGTAGCTGAGGAAATGGCATCACAGGCTCTGGTTGAAAGCAGTTTGCTGTGGGGTTGAAGCAGTCTTCGGTGGCGATATTTTCACAATCGAATGCTATTCTGGTATATGGGATTTGGCCTCAGGTTGGAAGAAAAGGGGAATTTCAGAAAATGTGTTATCTCTGTAAAGAAATCTTGAAGTAAATAATGAGTAAAGAAAGATTTTTGGAATTTTGCCCTGAGTGATTTCAGCATGCGTTTATGTTCTGGACTTTGGCTAATGAGAGGGCACAGGCATTTCAGTAAATAAATAAAAACAAAAAGCAGCAAATGATTCATGGAGCTGCTGATAGGGGATGGTCTCTAATGAGCAGCTCTCTAAAATCGTTTCCATCTTTTATTGTACGAGCAATGAGCTCATAGTTTCTCTCCATCCCCCAATAGGTAAGTGACTCTACATTACAAATAAAAGTGACTGATTCCATTTGCAGCAGGGACGGAGAGAGAGGTTTGAGATTTTGGCCACGCAGCATCACATCTGAGTGGCCGGGAACTGAAGCAGTTTTGGAGGGGACAGATGAAGAAAGGGCCCAGGAATGTTGGACTCCCCCGGCAATGCAAAGGGGGTTTGTCCATCTGGCAAATGAACTTTAAAGAATGAAAAGGGGCGAGGAAGGTTGTTTGATAGTAAGTTAATGAGGAGTTGTTTGGAGCTGGGCAGAATGTGAGTGCTGAAGGGGACAGAGGTGAAGGAGCAGCCAAATAGACCCAGTAAAAATTGAAACAAACTGTGACCCGGTGGGACTGGAGTCCAGGAGCAATTAGAGTAATGCGACATGACAGAATTCCTGCTTGCTTTCTTGGGTATTTTATTCCAGCAATAAGTTGATACATCACATGGGACTTCTGTTTATTTAGCATTCCTCTCCATCACCTCTGTACAGCTCTCTCCGCTGTAAAGGACCGTGAGGATAATTTATCACTCAGTCCACAATAGTGGGATTTGTGTAAAGCGCCACGTAACCCGTGCCCCAGCCGTTTTCCCCAGGTGATTGCCCACTCTGGCAATTCTTGAGAGGGTAAAATGGCAGCTCTGGAGTGCTCTCTGCATTAGCAGGGGTACCTTGGCTCCTTGGGATTTTATTAATACCTGTTTGGAGGTTTTCCAGAGCTTGAAAGATAAAACTCAGAAGTTGTGCATCTGGGGGGCACAGCGCCGAACTCACAAGCCAGAAGCATGGAGTCTGGGTTGGATGTATTCTGGGCTGCCATCTGATCCCGTGTTTAATTTGGGTGTTCAGGGTGCTGTCTAAGTTGCAACACCCTCTCGGGTTTCCCCAAGGGCCTCGGTGCTGCACAGTCCCTGCCCCGCCGCCGCCAGCCCCTGTCCAGTGCGCTCCCAGGGCAGGGCTGGGCTGACCTCGGACGGCTCCCTGCTCTCTGCGCAATCCTTGCTCTGGAGGAATCCTCTTCTAGCCAAAATGGGGGCTTTTACGGCCTTTCGGTGCCTGGCATGTGGGAGGGAGAGCGGGCACGGGGCTGTCTTCTGGTGTCCGCAGGTGAATGAAGTCTCTCCTCCAGCCCCTGTCCAGTGCGCTCCCAGGGCAGGGCTGGGCTGACCTCGGACGGCTCCCTGCTCTCTGCGCAATCCTTGCTCTGGAGGAATCCTCTTCTAGCCAAAATGGGGGCTTTTACGGCCTTTCGGTGCCTGGCATGTGGGAGGGAGAGCGGGCACGGGGCTGTCTTCTGGTGTCCGCAGGTGAATGAAGTCTCTCCTCGCACTGCTGTTTGCCAGCCCCACGGCTGGGGCTGTCCGACGGGCTGCTCTTCTCTCCGCTGTGCGGTAATTTCAGAGTCGTTAGGGTTTGGCCTCCTTAGCGAGGGCTGACATTTTTCTTGGTGCTTAGCCAGGCTATGTGCTGATCAGAGTATGCTGATTTGGCAGAGGGTGCGTGACAGCTGCCTGAAGAGGTTGATGTTAGTCCGTCCTGAGCTGTTCCTTTGCATTTGCTTTTTTTTTTTTTTTTTAAATGACCTTTTTACTGTGCATTCCTCATTACTTTCTTGGGAACAGAATTGAGGATCTGTGAACAATGAGTGTGTGTGTTAAAAGGGGCCGAATGTTTTATTTGGGCTCTAGCTAAAAGCAGATGATATCTTGAACCGTTTTAACAATACAGCAGGGATCGAGCTCATGAAATGCCTTCCATTTGTGAGTTTGTACGGCTGCCAGTTGGACGGAGGAGAGAAGACAAGGTAGGGCTGTAGCGCAGACTCTCGCGTGAAAGGAGGTGGGAAATGTGTTTCTGCTGTGGCTCTCTGCAGGCTCCGACCACATCCGTGAGAAGGACGGGCTGTGGGCTGTCCTGGCTTGGCTGTCCATCCTAGCCACCCGCAAGCAGAGCGTGGAGGACATCATGAAGGATCACTGGCAGAAATATGGCAGGAACTTCTTCACCAGGTGGGGAAAGCGCTCCTGACGCCTCACACTTACCTCTGTCCTGTGTTCGAGCCTCCAAGGTCAGGGCCCCGAGCACTGGTGGCACCAGCAGGGGCTACTGCAGTGCTGTTCCTGCCTTGTTATCCTTGCTGTTTCTGTCCTGGTGCAGTAATTTTAGACTCCCTGAGCAGTTTGCTGCAGTACACAACATATCTGGGTTAAATAAAACAGTGGGTATTCACCTTAACCTTTCATGATGTCCGGTTTAGGATTTGTTACTCGAAACATAAATCTAGTAAGTATCAAACTCTGCAAAGGCTGTATGTTTTATATATGCAAGGCATCCGTTTTTCTTTTAATGGAGATTTTTCTCTTGCAAGAGTCACTTTTGCCATTGGAACAGTATGTTTCTTGAGACCACAAATCACAAGTTAATTTGTACTATCTTCAGTGATGGCAATGTCTTATTGAATGGATGCCCAGCTCCTAGGCCGTTATTTACTTGGCTGAGTTTCTGTCCCATCCCAAAATACTCTAATTTAAAGTGCAGTAGACACAGCCGATGAAAAGGGAAGGAGTGAGAACCAACCTGTACATAAGCAGAGGTGGGAATGCCTGGAGTCTGGAGTGAAAACATCAGGCAGAAATCTTTCAGCTTGGAAGACCTACGTGAAAATTCTGTCTCAAATTGCTAAGTGAAAGAACTTGCCTTTTTCTTTGGTTTTTTCCTCTTTTTTTTTTTTCTTTTTCGTTTGTTTTCCCCAACACCACAAAGCCAGCATACATCTGAGGCATTTAAACTGTGGAAAAAATGCTGAAGTCTAGAATAAAAAGGCAGTCTTTTAGCACCAGAGGTATGTCTGCATAGCAAGCTAAGTGCAATGGTAGGCAGGTTGGCAAGCCTGTGCGTGCTTCATCTAGCCAGCCGGGCAAATAGAAGCGGTGCAAATCAAACTGGTAATCAGAGTACAAAGTCTCGGATCCCGGTGTGTGCTTCAGCCTCTTACTGCTGCCTCTCTTACCCGGGTTAGTGAGATCAAAGCTGGCACTGGTATGTTATCATGTGCTGCAATCACACCTGCATTTTGCTGCGGGGACGCGCACAAGGATGTTCAGACAAAATTGTTATCGTGAGGAACCTGTTGAGATCCTATCGGCAGGGTGAGAATAAATTCTTTGCAGTCAGCATTGTTGGAGTCTAGCCCTCTGTCTTCGATATGCCTAGCATAAGACAGCACAATTTGCGCTTTCATCTCTCCTGATGCCAAAGGCCTGTGATACGTTGCCGTGTATCCCACGGATTCGTATTGGATCGTAGCTATATTGCTGCACGCAGATCCTCCTCTCTTCTCTTCCTCTCCTCTCCTCCAGTAAGGGAGTAGAGAACACCTACGGGCAGACCGCAGTGTTTAAACAAGGGCATCACAAAACATTGCTACTCATTACAGCCTCCCCTTCCTAATCTTTGTTTTGTGGTGACTGGTTGTAGATACGACTATGAAGAGGTGGATGCAGATGCAGCTAATAAAATGATGAAGGATTTGGAGGCTGTGATGTTTGACCGCTCCTTTGTGGGGAAGCAGTTATCATGTGGTGACAAAGTCTACACGGTTGAGAAAGCTGATAATTTTGAGTACAGCGATCCCGTGGATGGAAGCGTCTCCAGAAACCAGGTGGGCATAGCCTCGCCTGGGCTGAACGTGACCTCAGAGGCGTGTTCCGCTGTGTATTTTGGGCTTAATCTTTATCCATTGCATTTGCACCTGCTTTAAATCAAATGGTGCATTTGTCCCTTGGAAAATTTTTTTCTGCCCTGTGTTTACTGGTGGGATCCTGCCCTGCGTGAGGGAAATTGCTGCCTTGGAGAGGGAAGGGTCTGGAGGCTGCTCCAGCCCCAGCAGGGCCCAGAGTGAGAGCAGAGCTTCCCTCCAGCCACCCCGAAGGGCAAGGAGTTGAGTGGAGGGGGATCCTTGGGGCGATGGGTCAGCAGCCAAGAAACGGGTTGTGCTGAATGAAGGGGTTGAAACCCCACTGGAGCACGAGGCACAAACCCTCCCGTTCAGGTGTCGCCTTCTCTCTAGCACTAAACCTCCCAGGCTGCTGCAGGCGAATCCTCCCTCGATGCATTTGCCGCTGAGCTGACGGACTCCTCGTGTGCTCGTCCCTGAGAGGGCAGGCAGCAGTGCAGAGCGGCTGTAACGGGGAATTGAGTTCTAGGCTCCAGAAATCACGGAGTTATTAAATTCGTGTGAGATGAGTAACCTGTCACCCAAGATTATTGAAATAAAAATGTCCTGTAGATGGGTTGGTTTGACAGCTTAATGGGGAAGCATAGTGAGTGGGAAGGAATAACAGAGAAATCCTGCAGGAATGATTGCCTTGCCTGTGGGATGACAGGAGCCTTTTCTGTACGACCCGTTTTCGTGGAAGAGCAGTGGGTTGGTAATGCCGTGTCTGACAGAACCAGTCCCTGGCTCTTGTTTCCAAGCAAGCACTGAGGCGAGGGACCTTACAGCAGCAACGCGCGTCGAGTTCAGGAGCTCTAGCAAGTTCTCCAGAGTAGGTGAGGAGGGACACCGGCTCCTCCGGGAGTGGGGAGAGGGTAACAGAGGAGCCTTCTGTGGCTCCCTGAAGAGGAGGAGCTCAGGGATCGTGCAGGTCAGGCATAGCCATGCTGGGTTTCATGGAAAATACCTTGGGTACCCAAGAGGCACGTAGCTGAGAGGCTCTTCTCCTCCCCTGCTCTCTTTCAGGGCTTGCGGCTCATCTTCTCCGACGGCTCCCGCGTCATCTTCAGACTGAGCGGCACTGGCAGTGCTGGAGCAACTGTGCGGCTGTACATCGACAGCTATGAGAAGGATGCTCAGAAGATACATCAAGACCCACAGGTAAGCACTGCATCTCCGTCATGGCACCGCTGGCTCCCAACCTTCCTAAAATGCTTAAATCTTTGCTTAGCACTGCTTTGCTTAGAGCTAGGTGGAGGTGCTTAGGTATTTTGGAAGCAAGGGCTTTGGTATCTTTAATTCCAGTATAAACAGATTTATCAAAAAAAAAAAAGCTCTGTGTGGAACAAATGTTGTTTATTCCGACTGCCTCACAGCTGCTCCTGCAATCGCACATTAGTTTTCCTGTTTGCTTGTGTTACATCTGGGGCTGGTTGCAGGTGTGGGAGGACGTTTCAGTCCTGAACTGACCTTCTAGTTGAAATGTTGCATCGCTAGGGATAAAATGAGCTCACTCCTATGCCGAATTTGGGAAATACTTGTTTATAACAAATAAATGGGGGTGAAAGGATGCAGTTGTATAAGATGACACTGACCTGTTCTGTACTAAGTTTAACACGTGTTCTTTACAGCATCATTTAAAACTGCTGTTGACCTCTCTTGTAGGCACGGGAGGAAAAGAATCCTCATTTTATATTCCGCAGCAAACAGTCTTTGAGCTCTCTTTGCATTACCTTACTGTGCCATTATTGACAAAAAAGACTTAAAAAAACCCAAGAGAGGCCTGAACTAAACTTAGGATTTAAGGGTCCGGTGCAGATGGTGCAACAGACTTTGGAGTACGGCACAGTGAGGGTGGCAGCAGCAACAGCGGAGCTGTGCTCAGGTTTTCTCTCCGAACCTGCACGCCATTGTAACACTGCATCCTTCGCTGCGCCGTCCCTCTCGCTGGTCCCACGGCTCATGTTGTGAACCTGAAACAGTTCGTTCGTCAGCAGTGCCGATCTTTGGGTGTCCCGGGCTGACACCAGGTGCCCGCCAGGGAAGGGTGGACGCGATGTGGGTAGGCTGCGCGTGCCATTCTGCTCCGCGGTTCCGAGCCATCTCTTTCCTTTCTGCAGGTCATGTTGGCACCTCTCATTTCTATTGCACTGAAACTTTCACAGCTCCACGAAAGAACCGGCCGCACCGGTCCGACTGTCATAACATAAAGGCTTGGTCAGACACCGTGCTGGAGTGCACGCTGAGTGAAGGAGGTCAGCCTGTCTCCCCTTTCGTTGTCAAATCTGTCACTAAAAGAAGAATATTAATTTTATCTCTGTATTTAGGAACGCTATTGAACTGCTAAGGATAGACAATAAAGCCCAGCCCCTGTCAACACTTTGAGTGCACATTGCGGTGCTGCTTTTCTGCGTCACACAGCACTGCTGGCAATCTGTGTATGGTGCTCATTAGCACAGCCTTTTGGTTTAGCTTATGTACTTGGGTAGGTTTTTTTTTTTTTTCTTAAACAAAAGGCTCTAGAAATAACAGAGAGACTAAATTCTTCAATAATACAGAGGCTTTTTTCATCTTGAAACTTTCCTGGAAAAGAAGCACAAATGCTTTATCCTTGTTAATGCATAGTCTTTTAAATGTGATGTCTCTGATTAAGCGATGGCTGTGTATTAAGGCTGAGTATTTTTCGCTTACGTGGATTTTTCCCTTTTAAAAACAAGTGATGTAAATTGATCTCCATTTGCCTTCTGTATAAGAAAAAACCCACAACAAACCCTCCACACAGACATGAGCAATAACAAGCATTGCAGGATATTAAAGTGATATGGGCTACAATTACTGTTCAGTGCTCTCTTATTTTCTTACATGGTGATAGGCTCCCTCCTGAAGAACAAAAGATTGTTCTGATGAGCTCTTGTTTGGTTGAACGTGGATGGTAAGATCCTTGGAATAATCAGATTGGCAGGCATTAATGTGCAATATCTTACCCAAGGACACGGAGAGGGTCACTTTGGAAGCAGTTGTAGCTGTTTGATGTTAACGCCCTGCAGCTGCACCTTCCTGCCCTTTCCCTGGCAGCCATCCCCTCGGAGCTGAGCCCTGTTCCTGCTCCCGGCTCCGACCTGCCGCCTTTGCCCTGGAAAGGACTGGCTGTGCTCATGCCGCTGACTTAGTGCCCTCGTCCATGGAGGTGACACCCTCCAGCAACCGAGGGGCACTCTGGAAAACAACCCCAGGTAAATCCACAAGACCCCCTTGCTTTACTCCCTCCATCTCCAGGCTGTTACGGCCTAGGCTGTGTTCATAAAAGTAGTTGCGTTTGTGGGAATGAGTTTAGGTGACTTCCCCCCCTTTTGGGTTGCTTGCCATTGTCACCCAGAGCCCTGCAACACCCGTGCCCACCCTCGCCCTCTGCCCTGGCCGGGCTCAGCAGCGCGGGGCCTTGCTGTGGAGCTCTGCCCGTGCAGCTGAAAGCTGAAATTCAGGCTGGGTCCCTGGGCAGGCCTGAGGGAACAGCTCTGTTTTCCAGGAATGTGAAACATCCCACCCTCACGCTGCCAGCACCTCTTCCAAGGTAGGTGCAGATGTGCTGACAAAAGGCTCTTTATCTCCTCTTCCTCATGGAGCGAGGTGTCTCTTCTGACGGGCAGACTTCTCTGCTCCATCTGCGCTAACAGTTTTGCTGGCAGAGCTGCTTTGGTGTGGGGCGTATTAAAACCCAACAAACCTCACGGCCTGTTGCTGCTCGTTCTCTGCCTGAGCCGTGGTGCTGGATGTCACCAGGGCGGGGGTGCAGAGCTCCTGTCCCCACTTGCTCTGGCAGCCCAGCTCCACTCGCCAGCCGTGCCCCCACTGGGATGCCCAGTGAAACGGTCGTGGGGGAAAGCCGCAGCTGTGCCGCCTCCGCCGCAGCCCTGTCCACCCTGTGCTCTGGATTTGGACCAGCCACGGCCTCCGTGTTGGATGGATTCAGGTCCAACGCAGAATACCGGGAGATGATCTGAATAAACCCTCTGTCATTTGTCCGAGGAAGCAGTGCTTGTGCTGAGGGTCTGCCCACAAACTATAGCAACAAGGAGTCCTGTTTACGGTGAAAAACAGCAGCAGTGCCCTCTGGGTTTCTCCTACTCCAAGCAAAAAGGAAAAACCAAACATCCCATGTGTGCGGAGATGGAGCAGAGTTTCCACCCTAGCGCGTGGGATGTGGTTCTTCACAAAACCCAGATGCCGAAGGTCGGTCTCCAAAGTCCGTGTGTTGAAAGTGCCGAGTGACCAACGGCTGTCACCGCGACGGCTGGGCGCAGGCGCAGAGCTCTGCCCGTGGGGCCAAGCGCCCGGGGAGTGCAAAAGCCTTACCCGGAGCGAGCTGTGCCGTGTCACTCAACAAAACACAACTAAAGGAACCCAAAAGGCCAGCAAACGCTGCAGCTTCTGCATCAAGGGGTGGTGGTGGGGGAACGTGAATTGCACGTCAAACCCGGCAAAGGGCGGTTAAATCCGGTCCAGCCCATATTTGTCCTTGTGTAAGCGAAAGGTGTATCGAAGTGAAATTGCACAATCCAGGCCCATCCGCGGTGTGAGTCGGGTGCTCTGTTTGTCTTTGATCTCTGTCAAAAAAGATGCATGGCTGGATCTGGAGGCTGGCAGGGAAGCCTTTCCCTCGTAAATCCTCGCTTCCAGCCGTTCTCTGGGTGGCAAACCAGCCGTGCTCTGGGTGGCAACAACCCCACGTCCCCCTCTTGCGCTCTCTCGTAGGGCACTTCAGCCCAGCTCCTGCCCCGGCGGCACCGGTCGCAGAGAAGCACCAGGGACGCGGGACCAAACCCCAAACCCTCTGGGTGGCAACAACCCCACGTCCCCCTCTTGCGCTCTCTCGTAGGGCACTTCAGCCCAGCTCCTGCCCCGGCGGCACCGGTCGCAGAGAAGCACCAGGGACGCGGGACCAAACCCCAAACCAAAAAAACAGATCTCCGCTCCATGCCCTCTCCCCGGCCCAGCTGACGTGGGTTAGCATGGGACTCCTCTGCCCCCTTTTCTATTCAACAAGTCGCTGTTGTGAAACCTCCTTACTGATTTTTTGCCAACGTTTTCACTGGCAAATACAGATTTCGGCCCTTTTAATAGAAGCCCTTGTTCCCTGAGAGTACTTAATGCGGGGCTAGGATGAAAATGCTCCGCAGCACGGAGCCAGCTCACTCTTCCCTTCTTCATCTGCAGAGGAGGTTTGTAATTGTTTTAGTGGAGAAAATGTTGGGAGTATTTGGGGCCGTAATGAAGGACTCCGTTTCTGTACTGTGCGTCAGGCATCGTTAGCACGGTCGCTCCTGTGACTTTTGCCAAACCAATCAGTCTGGAAGCACGGCCAGGAAAGGACAGACGCTTCCAAAGGAATCTGGGGAGTCTCCTTTCTTCTGAGCACTTGAAAGACCAAGCCTAAATCTACTTGACAGCTGCTTCTGTAGGGGCACATACGGTACAGAAACATTTGATCTCCCACTCAGCTAATGACAAACTTGAAAACAATGTAAATTGGTGATTATAAAATACTGCAAGAGACAAAAGAATTTACATTTGCACCACAGAGCTTCAGCCCGATTTGTTTATAAAAACCATCCAGAATCGCAAATAATACATTTTGTAAATTGTGTTAGGACCCTGAGAGCTGCTCCATAAAATGATCTAGATCAGGCTTAGGGTAAAGAGAATAATGAAGGCTAAAAGCCAAGGTGGGAAACGCTGCGGCCGGCGGGCAGGCTGTGCTGCGCTGCTGCCTGCAGCAGGACCCGGGGGCTGCACTCTGCAAACTGCTCCTCAGCCTGCGGGCGTGGGCCAGCGCGGGTGGGCGCAGCGGCATCGCCCGACTAC